>NC_135630.1:57938443-58175943 GCF_053574225.1 Canis aureus
GCAAACTGAGATTAAAGAAATGTTTCACCCAGTTTTTAAAAGAATTCCATTTTACTAGGATTCTGGTGGCTTCATTATGTTGGGAATTTTTAGGTACTCTCCAAATACATGGTCAGATGGCTTACAGGAGGGTCACATGGAAGACTTTGAATCTTAAGGTGGTTTGGTGCTATCCAGACTGATGTCTTATCTTCTGTAGGCTTCAGTTTCTCGTTATTAGGCAGCACTTTGCAATGGAAAACAAGATGACCAAATTTCCAGGATCAAGGCTGAAGGTCATGGAGGGTCAGAACAAATGAATTTTTGGTCTCAAGAGCGGGCATCTCACCTTTAGGTGAATGAAGACCATGAGTCTTTTCATAGACTGTAGAAGGTGATGACCATGATTGGTCATCATCTTGATCGAGGTTACTTTTGCTTCTGTTTACTGTGGAATGAGCACATGAGCAGTATGTGTATGAATAAGGACATGAGTGGGCAATCCCTTTAGTTACTCATGAAGAGTTACTCAGGATTCAGTGGTCAGTGCAGAGGAATCTTGCATGGGAGAAAAGCCCAGAATCAAAAGTTAGCTGCAGTTTATACATTAGCTCTCAAGAATCTACCGAGTTTCTAGAAAGGAAACTTGCTGGGCCATACTTCTATATTCTGTGTCTCACAGAGTCATCAGTCCAGCAACAAGTTTGGTCACAATACCCCCTTTTTTTTTTGTTATGGCGGCACCATGGTAGGCTGAGACAAAAAAAAATAGACCTTTGGAAAGTGTGAATTTTATTCAAAGATAACCCCAGGTGTCCTCAGGTCTCTACATCTCACCTCATGGAGGCCTCCAGCAAACCCCTGTCCTTCTAAGCCCCACTGTGTTCAGAGCTGAGTTAGATTTGTTCATCTAGGGCAAACTAATTCGAACATTGACAAAAGAACAGTGCTTCTGCTGTCATTTTTTTTGCATTGCACTAGATTAGAGGTTAGATTGATTCATCCATGAACCAAAAAGGGCACGTAGTGGACTGTGGGCATTTACATAAGTGTGTCTTTGAGCCCAAAATGGGTTCAGTTCTCAGTGACTTTAAATCTAACATCTCTGGCGGTAGAGCTAAAATCTATGATACTGAACAACCACAATGCAATGAAACAGTCAAGATATACATATAAAACCTGACATTATAGTGCCTCGTGGAATAAATATGGGACAAGTGAGTGGCATACAAAAGATGACATATAAAAGTTTCAGAGGGGAAGACAGATGGAGTTGTCGAGGGAGGCACTTTGGAACTGTTGAGGTCTGACTTGAGTATTGCAGTGAGGGGGTGGAGAGCACAAAGGAGGGGAAGAGCCCCCGGAAAGAGTAGCATGGATCAAGGTGGGAAGGTGAACTGAATAGTGCTTATTGGGGAACGATCGACCAGTCAGACTGTGGAAGTCTTTATCATCAGAACTCTGTGATAGAGTCAGTTCCCCCTCAGACACAGCGAGATACTATTGGTTTATTTTTTGAAGTATTTTCAAGAGTTTTCCTTCTCCAAAGTTTTTGTAACTAGAAAAGTGCCATCAGCAGATTCTGGGTCATAACTACCTCCTCTGACCCCAGGATCAGTCAACATTCATGCCTGCAGAGCAGAAGAATGGATCCCACTGACTCTTGTGTTGTTTGCCCAGTTCCTGCTATAGCCTCTGATCCATGCCATGCCCTGAGGGCTGCCTTTGGAAGTCAGCCATCCTCTTGCCCCCTGAGAGAGAGCCCTGCCAGCAGTCAGTCCCATATTCCATATGGTAGGCCTGGAGGAAAGAGAGAGAGGAGGGAGGGAGGGAGACAGAGAGAGAGACTTGTTCTAATTTCATTCTTTCATACAGCATTCTTTACATGAAATAACTTTTTCTATGAAATAGGTTATTTGCCCTAAAAAGCACATTTCTTTGGTTATCTAAGTGGGTAATTGGATTTATTTGAAGGCTTTGTAGTTCAGAGTGATAAGTACAGTAACACTTTATCTGATCCCCAGTATCTAATTGTGTGGGGGCAGCGATGTCTCCTTGTGAAGAATAACTTTGTAGTTTCCCTTGGGAAGAAATGCATCCCTAAATGGGTTAATTCAGCTCAGCTACATTATCTTTTTTAATGTTAGAGTAAACAGCTTTGGCTTCTTTGTCCTAAAAAGCTTCTTTCAAGTGTACCATACATCTAAATAGCTTCCTGGATTTATTGTTTATTCAGCTGAAAATCAACATGTTATTGGCAGCTGAATGAACTCAAATCTAATGAAGCAAGGTATTTCTTTATTGTCAGAAGCTTCATCTAATTGGAGTATATGCCGTGGCCCTCATACTTAAAGGAATATTGTAGAAAATGCCATAAAACACATGTAGAGGGAGAGCATGGGAAGTTTCATGAAGGGTCAAAAGTCCTGTTCACATTGTGTATCTAGATGCTTCACAGAGAGTTACTGGCTACTGTTTTCTGCTGTTCCCAGTGACTATGGAGCTTTGGCTCTAAGTAACCACAGAGTTATTGTTTATGCTGAGCTGTCTTGGTGAGGCGAAGATCAGTGCTTAGTGTGGAAGTTTCTGGCAGGACAACTTAGCAGCCATCAAGGTATATCCTCCTGAGCTGTATGTGAGGATGGGGCGTTGTTCCTTGGATTAATGTGGATACCAAGGACTGATGCACTTCAAAAGGAATGAGAAACCTTTTCATGCTTCTAACCTATATTTCTAGGAAGGATGAAGTGCAGAGACTTGATCTTGTGTACACCTACCTCTCCCATTACCATCCAGAACATTATCTGGGCCTTGGTGACCTTCCTATGCAGAGTAGACCTCATTGCTAAGAATCGTAGTAACTCTTGCCTTCACTATTGATCTCCTAGACCCCCAGACCTGCTACTCTGACCAGCTAGGACACTGGGAAACAGCAGCACACACAGCGGATAGTTCTACTGTCACCCTGTTTTTATTTTTCCTTTTTGTTCATGGGCTGTTGGCAATCCACAGAGCAATCACAAAACTAATCCCGGAGCTTTAAATGAAATGTATTTAGCTGTCACAATGGGGCCTTCCATGCTGCTTGGCAGTGCTTTTGCTTTCCCTTTTTAGTTCCCTCTCATATTCTGCTGAGTCCTGGCTCTAAACCGTCTTGTTTTCTGCAGGCTGTCTGAGGCTGGCCATCATCTGTTGACTCTAGCGTTATCTTGAGCCTACTTTACCTTTGTGAGTGAGAGAACATTCTCTTCTGGTATTCTCAGTATTTTCAACCATTTTCCACTCTGTCTTCCAATCCCAGGGAAAGAGGCATTCTTCTGCTTCATCACTGGTCTCAATCTCATTACCTCCTGCTTCTGCTGGGATCTTGCTCTGCTGATTATTGCCTTTACATTTTACTTCAGTATGTTTTCCAGAGTTAGTGAACATTTCCCTCCATTTGACAAACATACTCAAGCTGCCATTAATTAAAAATAAACACACAAACTAAAGAAACAAGTAGTCAAAAAGCAAATCCTCCTGGATCTCTTGACTCTGATGCCATCTCTTCATTTTACTTTTGTTAACAAACATCTTAGTCTGCATCTACCATCTTCACCTCTCTGACACTCACAAGCCCCTTGGTATCTAGCTTCCAACCTCAATATTCTGATCAAACTGGTCTCTTTGTGATCACTGACATCTTATAGTTTGTAACTCAGATTATTTCTTCTGAGTTCTTAACCTCTGTACTCTCTTTGCTGTGTCGGGCACGTTGGCCGTCCACATTGGTGTAAACTAAATGTTTGCATCCCCTCACAAATTCAAATGTGATCCTCCTACTTGTGCTTACTTGCTTGCTCTTTCTCTCAAATAAATAAATAAAATCTTACAAGAAAAAAAAAAAGATGACTTGCCCTTTGGTCCTCTTCCATTTTCTTAAGTGAGGCTGCTGCTTCTTGGTCCTTCTTTTTTTATTTTTATTTTTATTTTTATTTTTAGTTTTAGTTTTAGTAGTTTTAGTTGTTTTTTTTTAATTTTTTTTTCTTCTTGGTTCTTCTTGTTTCTCTCTCTAGCTTTCTATAGTCTTTATCTCTAAGAATGAAAATGTGCTTCTTAAAAAATGCCTCCAGACTTTCTATCACAGCAATGACCTTTCTCAGGCCTGCATCTCCAGTTGTTTGCCACATATTTTCTCCTGCAGCATGACCCATTGATTCAAACTCAATGTGATGAAAACTAAACTCCCATTTTTTCTCCCTATTATAACTTTAGTTCATTCTTTTATCACTGGTTATCAAGAATATAATACCTTCCTCACTAGTTGCCTAACTCCCAGATCCCCTGCTCATAATTCACGCATATGTGAATACATTTTTAATGAGATTATTTTTTGAACTTTGGCCCTGCTTAAAAACTTCCAGTAGCAGTTATTGCCTATTGAAGTAAACCCAGCCAGAACCTTGCTTTAAAGACATTCTACAATGTGGATATACCCTATCTTTTCAGCTTTATTCTTCTAAAATACTCTACAAATTCCCTATGTTGCAGATAAAACTGACAGCTCAAGTTTCCATGAATATGCTTTGTGCATTCCCGTCTCCATTTCAACAAACTGACATACAAAAATGATGAATAATAGTTTATTTTTAAAATGGATACCAGTGGATTCACCCTTATGATTTGAAATCATGAACTCAGAGATGATATCTATCCCTAGACTGCCTCTCAGCATAGTTAAGAATAAAGATAAAGTGGGGAGGTATATCTCTGATGCTGTAAGTTGTTTGTCTTTGATCATAACCAGATTTTTTCCCTATATATGTCTTCTCCCCCAAAGAAGACTGCAAGCTCCTTGGGGACAGTATATGACTTACTCTTCCTTATATCCTCCAAAATACGAAGAACACACAATACATAATCCACAAGTATTTGTTGAAAGGATATGTGGATGGTTAAAGAATGGATACTGTACATACCATCCTTTGAAACAGCATATCTACTATTTATCATGCAAGCCTGGTTTCCCATTCCCAAATGAAAACTCTATGGTAAACGTTGGAAAGCCTAGACAAATGGAAATTAAGCTGCTCCCAAATATATCTGGTGATTACAAGGCACTTTGAGATGCTTTTCCCGTTTTATCTTCCAGCTTAATTTTCATCTGGAAAGCAATATCCCACGAATGGCTCTAGCAAGTGAAAGATGCCAGCTGGGGGAATTTTGCTATTTATAGCATGAGACATTAAGCTTTTTCACAAAATTTCCAGGGTTTTCTGAGGCTGGTGATAACTACAAGGATAATGCACATTCTATATGCCAAAAAAATGTGAATTAATGAGGTAAAGGAAACATTTATCTCTTGCAAATGACCAGAGAAGTTTTGCCAAATCTCTTCAAGTTGTCTCTTTTCTCTTGGCATATTCTTGGAAAGATTATGTCCTAGTAATGAGAATCGCATGTGATTAAAGAGACCTTTATGAACTGATGCAGCCCCTACGTGGCCTCAATTAGGGGCTTGGGGGATACTGGAAGTTGACATAGTCTTTAAGACACATCCAGAATATAAATTAAAATGTGATCAGTGAAAAATGTCCAACTTCTAAAGTAGGTCTACACATCCAATGCAGAGGCATGTGGTGTGTATATGTGTGTGTAGCCAGTCACCTGGAAATGATAACCCTGTATGATATCATAATCCTCTGCTTTTCATTCACTAGAACACTGGGTAGTGTGTGTCTGTGTGTGTGTGTGTGTGTGTGTGTGTGTGTGTGTGTGAAAGGGCAATTAAAATGCTGAAAATAAGGAAATGTTCTAGAGAAAATCCTATCCTGGTAAAAAGTGACAAGAGCTGATACATTTAAAGTAAAAATCCTAGATGATTGAGGATGTAGATAGTCACTCTGGGTGATTCTTACTCTTGGAATAAGAAAGGAGAGAGTTTCAGGGCTTCATGCTCTCTACTCTGGATTGTTTGTATCTACATAACTACATAAGAGACTCTGTACTTGGGGTCCACATACAGTTTTCCTTACGCACTCTGTCTTCAGCTTTGAACACATTCATGACAAAGTGGAAATACTTTTTGCTCTGATTTCCTAGGCCAAATAGTCCCTTATCCAGGTCAACAAATTGACCTCTGCACTAAAAAATACGAGGCAAGTGGAACTCTTTAGATAGTTTTGTTTTGTGGTCTGTTGGATAACATCAGTCCCAGGTGGCAAGAACACATACTTTCATTCCCTTTAAGAACTTGATTTTGCTTTTATTTGCCTTTTTTTTCCCTCTCTCGCTCTGTCAGATTTCCCCTTATCTCACCTTTTGCCTTTCCTGTTCTTTCTTCTGCTTCCTTTGTTTTCAGCTGTATAATTCCAGATGCCTGGAAGTTAATGTGGCTTGTTAAATATTCTCTGCACAGAGCCTGGAGAAAAGTGCTATATATGTCATGCAAATAAGGATAAGGAGTCAAATTCTGCTTTGTGCTTTTGCCACTTACTGGTAATAAGTTATGTAATAGTGTACTAAATGATCAATTGGCAGCCTGGTGGGGTGAATGCACTTCGCTAAGTGCCTCGTGAACACCCTGGGAGTGACTTAGGTGTGGGGAAGAATAAAAACCAGTAATACATGTCAGTACTAATCCACTTGAGAATTCACATCCTGAGAAATTTCAATGGAAAAAATGTAATTTCTCATCCAAAATGGCATTTGATTTGCATTCAAAGAGGGATACTTTTCTGGTCTGTTTGCTCTCGAAGGGAGTTCAAAACTCAGGAAACCTTAATTTTTGTTCATTTCCCATTGCCAATGAATGCTTACTAAGTCATGGCATTGCCTGAAAGGAGAATGGAATTAAGAGCAAAACTGATCTGGCTGGTGCCTCTATAGAACTTCTATAGTCCAGCATCACCAAAAGTGTCTATTTCCTGGAACCCAGTTAAGAATTCCTTCAAATAGTTAAAATCCCGAACTTCCAACCTGTATACAGAAAATAAGAGCCAGTTACCTGTCATGTGTTGATGATCCCAAATCCCAAAGAGATATAAAAGTATAATTCCTGCCCACAAGTTGTCTACAATTCTGTTGAAAAATATGTATGCACATTTAAAAACAATGTCAATCTATAAGAAGCTTAAGGGAATATGTACAGAAAAACCAGGAAAAGTAAGATGTGTACAGGCTACAACTATTAGAGGGAAGCCTCGGGGGAGGGGGATGGTATGAGCTGAGGTTGGCCTTGAAATAAGAAAGTCTCTGGCTACAATGGCCAGTGTGGTGTAGTGGGAAGAGAAGGGACTTTGGGAACAGTTTGCCCTGGTCTGAGTTCTGCAAGGCTCCTTACAAGCCGTGTGGCCTCAAACACATTGCTAAACCGTGCTGCATCTCAGTTTTCTCTTGCAAAAACTGTGCTGAGATGCATAATAGGTGTTCTTTAAATCATAAGCTGAATTGGGTGGAAGAGTGTGGAGAGAAGGCACTTTAGGCGCCTGGATTGGCTGGGCAAAGGTGTGGACCACAAGGGAGCAGGATTGATGGGGTGGAAAGGGGGTTACTGATGGGCTAGTGCAAAAGATGGTCTGGACAGGAGTTAAAGTGATCTTAGATTATGCGAGGAAGAAACCCCAATGTGCAGGTCAAGTGTTCTTGAGTTATTTTAGTTTAAACCAGAGCGCTCAATTCTCTTCTGGGACGGGGTTTATTGTGTGAATTGGCACTCTCCTCCTAATGCTTCAGGTCTGTTTTCATGTCACCTCCTGGAAAAGCCTTGCCTTGTCTTCCAAGCCGGATCATATGTGTGCTCCTGTTACACCGCATTTCAGGTGCGCTGCCTCTCACTCAAGATGGGTGTGTTGCTTGAAGACAGTTCAGATGGCGCCTATTATTTATTTATATGCGGTTTATTAAACACAGACTATGTGCTTAATATATATTGACGGCTTGGGAAAAGGAAGGAAAAAGGAAGAAAACAGGAAGGGAGTAAGGATGAGGGGCGAGGAAGAAGGCATCTAATGCCGAAGTTGGAAGTAGGGGTTTCCAGTGTGACGAGGACAGTGCTTTGAAAGCTGGGTGGTCAGCAGGGAGGCAGGGTTGACCTGTGGCAGGTCCCTGACTTTTGTTTATTTATTTATTTTTAAAGATTTTATTTATTTATTCATGAGAGAGAGAGAGACAGAGAGAGAGAGAGGCAGAGACACAGGCAGAGGGAGAAGCAGGCTCCGTGCAGGGAACCCGACGTGGGACTCGATCCGGGGTCTCCAGGGTGACACCCTGGGCTGAAGGTGGTGCTAAACCGCTGAGCCACCCGGGCTGCCCTAAAACAGGCAAGGAGTTTAACTTTCCAATGCCTAATTGATTCAGAGACGCTCTACAACTCAACTACCAGACAGAAGTGCATTTTCCCTAAAAGCCCTGCTCCTCTCTTTCCTGCAGCTATTTTCAGTTGCTTAAGTGCAGCTGCAGAGAGGAGGGAAGTCAACAATTCACATAGTCATTTCTTGAAAAGAGAAAGCAACCACAGAGGACCACTTTTGGAAGTAACTATTTTGCTAAACCTCAACCCTTCAATTATACATTTATCACTGATTCTAAAATATATATATTTTTTAATATTTAGACATCTCTGCAATAAGGGTACATTTTTAATCCTTAGCATATTACAATAATAAATGCTTGTGTTTTTTCTTTCTTGATCATAAATAGTTGTGCTGCTGCTTTTTTTTTTTTTTTTTTTAGGATTTTATTTATGTATGTGAAGTGGGGAGGGGCAGAGGGAGAGGGAGAGGGAGAACCTCAAACAAGACTCCCTACTGAGTGTGGAGCCCAATTCATGGCTTGAACCCAGGACCCTGAGATCAGGACCTGAGCCAAACCCGAGAGTTGGATGTTCAACTGACTGAGCCACCCAGGCACCTTTTTTTTTTTTTTTTGGATTTACTTACTGAACTGAGAGAGAGAGAGAGGAAAGAGAGAGAGAGAGAATAGAGGGAGGGGCAGAGGGAGAGGAAGAGAGAAACTCAAGCAGACTGTGCTGAGCATGGGGTCTAAAGTGGGGCTCGACAATGGGGCTTGATCCCATGACTCCAAGATCAGACTTGAGCCTAAATCAAGAGTCGGCTGCTTAGCTAACAGTGTCACCCAGGTGCCCCAATAGTTGTACTTCTTTATATCAGTAGTATCTCAGATAAGATGAAGAAAGTGATGGCTCAGCAAATTTAGGCTTTCTCTGAAGGTGACCCTGGGATTTAGAAACAGAGCTAGGATGAGAACCCTGATCTTACTCCCAGTGTGTGACTGTGCTCCTGACTATGCTCCCTTTTCTTTCTTAATAATCCCGCATGTCAAAAACTTCATATACTTCATGGTAAGATTGCTTTTCTCTTTCAGGTACAGTAACTCCATTTCAGGATTGGGAAAAGAGCACTTAGGAAACCTGAAGAATTTATGATCAGTGTGGGATACAGAATCTTTCACTGTTGATCCGAGTTCTGTAAAAGGTAAGCAGGAGATGCTTGCCACCAAATTGGTTCAAAGAGCCTCAGTTACACCCCTGTGAAAGCAGGGGATGCAGCGGGGACACCATGGCAACGTACATTTCCATCATTGTTCTCCTGCCTCTTCTCAGCCCTGAGGGCCTGTATAATGAGACCTTGACTAGCCTGGACTGGATCAAATCGTAATGCATTCTGTTGTTCAGTGACTATTTGGATTTTAATGCCATCATGCCCTGGATGGCCTCGCCTGACAATCTGGAAGCCTGAGGGAAATAAGTCTCTTTATATTATGCATGATTTGAGGGTCCCACAGTCAGTCATTTCTGCTCCAAATAATGAATGGGCAAATACAAGTCTCTGTAGGGAAGGAAGATTTGGAAGCTTGAGGTTTTGGTCACACTATTCATACTGAGTGTGTTGCTTCAGGACACTCATTCAGTTATGTTTAGCTGGTTCCTGCATGTGTGTGTGTGTGTGTGTGTGTGTGTATAAATACATATATCCATATATCATATATATATATATGTATATGATATATGGATATCATCATATACTGTCCTTGTCTCACAAAAAAGTTTCTCATTCTGGAATTTTCTACACTCAAAGAACATTGGGTCTTGTGTGCTTGTCATTTTCTCTCTAGGCTCCTTTGTGGAATTTATTATGTTAGATATGTGGTTGAAGAAAGATTCCTAGCATTTTCCTGGACTTGGTCATTAGGTTGTTGGGGTATTTTCCTGGGGCTCTTATGTAACTCATAGCTCAGAGGCCTTAAAAATATCATAGTGTTGCTTCTTTATGTTATGCCATGGCAGCAATCTGTGACTCTTGCTCTCTGGCTGCATCTATACTACTGAAATTCTCTAATTCTCTAGAGAATTGAGTAATTCTCCCAGGATTAGTCTTTATCTTTATGGTTCTACAAGAGAATCAAATTATCCCTTAGGCAATCAACTAATTTCAAAAGGAAAAAAGGAAATTGAATTAGAAGCGGGATTTAGAGACACTTAAATAAATCAATTAAATAAAATGTTGAGACATAAATGAATAAAATCTTGAGACATGAGTCAAAGACAAAAACAACTTATGATCATTCATATGGCTGTCACCTGTCACCTGCACACATTTACTAAGTAGTTACTTCTTCTAAATAATCATATAACATTTTAGTACATCTATGCACAAGAGATAAGTTGTTGGGACTTTATTCTCTTAGATAGAATTTAGAGCACCTGAGTAACTGGTTATAGAAATGTAGTAATTACAGTAGATTCCCACTGATTTTTTTTTTCTGTCTAAGCCTGATTTTTTTTTTTTTAATTTTTTTCTGGGAATCTTATCAACTTCTCTCCTCATTAGAATGGAAATAGTCAAGATTTTGCATGACCCTATGTTTCTGGTCATAGTCTAGAGGTTGACAAAAGACTCAATTTGGATTTACCAGGGACCCTTCATTAGGATATTTGGAATTGGGCCAGAAAAATGCATTGGGCGCAACTGCAGCACATAGACTCAGTTCCTGTTGGCCACCTTGCTTTCCCTCATATAGTTATCTGAAAGAGAGAGAAATATGGAGATGGAGATGAATATAGGGTATATGTAAAGGAGAGCAGAGGTGAAAATTGGGAGGTCTTTCTGATGGTGAGAAAGGCCTCTGATGGTGACAGAGGCCCTGTCCTAAAGCTCAGTTTATTTCCTGTCCTTTTGTAGCGCTTTTTCATTGTATTTTTATTTAATCATGAGTGGATTTCTGTTACTGGCAACTCCAAAGTCCAAAGTAACAGGGATAAATGTTTAATGTGAACCGATCTCATAAGACTGTAAGATAAAGTCACCCAAGTTCAAATTCAGTTTTGAATTCTGCTCTAATGAGTTTAGAAAAGCTTTGGGGACTAGGTGGGGTATTCAACTAAATGAAGAAAAAGAACTTTTATTTATTTATTTTTTTTGAAAAAGAACTTTTAAATGTACTTTCTTCCTATTCTACTTTTTATATGTTGACTGTCTACTCAACAACTTTTACTGAGCATCCACTGTAAGAAAACCGTTGCAGAGAGCTGTAAATACAAAGATACTTCATACTCATACACTCTGAATTCTTGAGGATCTTGCAATCTAGTTCAGAGAGAAAATGCACCGAGGAAAAATTCTTAAGCATACTACCAAAGCACCAACCATATAAATACAAATTAAACAGAGCAAACTAATTGCCTAAATGCCAAGGGGTGACAGAGTAATGAGCAGGTTCAGGGGAATGATCCCCAAGGTCTGTTTCAGCTGCAGAATGCCACAAGGTTGCATATGGCTGATAATTGGATGAGGCAGCAGTTAGCAGTAACCCTCCACCTTAGGGAGCTCGAACCAATCAGGCCAAAGACAAGCAAAGATCTGAGTAAAGCTGGATGATTGGGAATGCATGCTGTTCTGGGTTACAACAGATGCTTTTGTCTCTGATGGCAGCAAGAGGACTCCTGATGGGAATCTGGAATCCACCTGAAACAGAGGAAGGCAAGAGAGGGAAGACTCCATGTCCTCTTCCATGAGGCTTTGGCCGGGAGAGAAAGGGGATGGCTGTTCTTACCACACTATCTTTATGACTTTGTAACTGCTTCCTAGGTTTGCCAAGACAGGTAGGTATGCTGGCCTTCTGGATTATTTCAATTTGAGTTCCAAGTTCCAAATTATTTCAATTTGAGTTCCAGCATATTTTAAATTTCTTATTTCCTGTCATTCATTTAGAACATTTCTTCTTGAGATCCTTGTTTTGAATACGTACTATAGAGAGGCGAGTCTTTGGCTTCATGTATTAAGAGATTTTTGAGGAGCACCTGAGGGGCTCAGTCATGACCTCAGGGTCCTGGGGTTGAGCCCTACATCAGTCTCTCTGCTCAGCGGGGAGTCTGCTTGTCCCTCTCTTTCTGCCCCTCTCCCCATTCTCTCTCTCTCAAATAAATGAATAAAATCTTTAAAAAAAGAGAGATTTTGATATGAGCTATAGATAGCAGCCTAAACAATTTCATTTCTGGGATTATCAGACTCAATATTAATGTGATGCTTATTTATTATTTTCCTTCCCTAAACTGTCAGTTCCTTGACCAGGAATGTAGCTGTTGGGGAAAAAAAAAAAAAGTCCCCCCTTATTCTTAGCACAGTAGCTGACACCTAATGAGCTGTCAGCAGAGGTAGTGTAGATGAATAATTAAGAGTGTAGGCTCCGAAGTCAGAGATTTGGTTTCAAGTATTGCCTATGTAAACTTGGGTCTGGACCCTTGGGCAGGTGAATGCCACTTAGTCTTCTTCTCCATAAATGGGGCAATAATAGTATATACCTTATGTGGTTGCTAAGAAGAGTCAAAGTGATAAGATAGAGCACCTAGAACAGTGCTTGGTACATAGTGAGCTCCTAATACAGGGAGCTGTATTTTATGTGTTAACATCTGCTCGAATAAATAGATAAATAAATTAATGGTTTGATAGCACTTTATGAAGGAGCGGTCTTACAATAAATATTTTGACCTAGAAAAAGATCGAAATAATCAGAAATGTAAAAAAGAACCTCACTATAATTAGAGACTATAAGATTGGCTTCATTTTCTATTACATTTTCACTAGTATTATTAGAAAGGATGGGAACAGGGCTCTGTGTCTTTAATTCAGTTAGATTTGTGTGTAACTGGGAACACTGACATGCCTACAGGCACACGGCTTATAGTGTGGAGATGAATCTTATTGCTGCTGGAAGCATCCCTGAAGCCTAGAGATATCCCTAGCTCTCCTCTGGATGTAGTGACAAGCAGATTTGCAGATGCAAGATGGTGCTGGCAGAGGCTGATCTGTCAAGCAAATAATGATAAGTCCTTTGTCATTTAAACTCTGGTTCATTTGGGAGGTGGGGGAGGGGGATTGGCTTTTGTGCTAAGGCTGTAATACCGAGGCATTGTAGGACCCCCTCTGTGGATCTTATCTCTGTACTTCCTTAGGTCCTACAACACGGAGTGAGGCTCTCTTTTAGCAGTGGAACTCTTTTTACAGCTTAATTTGCAGCAGCAGTGGAACTAAGATTAAATTCTATCTCTAAGGCCAAGAAAAGATAATTTACTAAAAGTGAAAATTGGAACAGCCATTCAGCTCCTGCTAGTTAAACTAACAAAATAATAACGGGGAGCAAAAAAGGAAACTGGAAAGGGTTTGGCTAATGTATTAGTTTCCTAAGGTGCTGTAACAACGTAACGTGAGCTGGGTGACTTAAAACAACAGGAACTTAATTGTCTCGTGGTTCTGGAGGGGAGAAGTCTGAAGTCCAGGGGTCCCAGGGCCTGCTCCTTCTGAAACTTGTAGAGAATCCTTCCTTGCTTCTTCTTAGCCTCTGGTGGTTTGCAAGCCATCTTCGGACTTCCTTGGCTTGTAGATGTACCACTCCAACCCTCCCAGCTTTGTAGGGCCCTCTCTGGGTGTTTTCACACCATCTTTCCTCTCTGCTTGTCTCTGTCCAAATTTCCTCTTTTTAAGAGGAACTCAGCCATATAGGAATCAAGACCCACCCTAATGACCTAGTCTTAACTTGGGTTATTTATAAAGAAATAAAGTCACATTCTGAGGTACTAGGGTTTAGGACTTAAAATACTGTGCGTTTTTTTTTTGGGTGGGGGGGAGGGATGCATAGATCAGCCCATAACAGTTTTGTTAATAAAACAAAGCTAAGTCTTTACATATTTCTAAGGGGTCATGCTTACTGCATTAAGCACACTCTATTTAAGCTGAGGAATTTTTCTCTCTAATTAAGTGTTGTGGAATGACCAACTGGAAGAAGTCAGCTTGACCTCTGGAATACTAAGATATGAAGGAAAAGAAGTCCTCAGCAAAGAAACACCAGCGTTTGCCTTAACAGCAGGGAGGACAAGAAGGACATTTGTAGCAAGTAAGTTAGTCTTAGGGCTTCACTGCCTGAGCAAGGGGACCTTCTGGGGGCTGTCACCCCTGCTCTGACCACACAGCCTGCCCTCCAGAACCAGGTGTGAGGAGCTGCTGGGCATCTCTGTGGGCGCAGCCAGGCCTTCCTGGACTCTGCCCCAGGACCACCCACCACTTCACATTTTAGTCCTTTCCATGTGTGACATGGTGGGTGCTAAGGGTCTTCTGGTGGTGGTTCGCAGCATCATTCTACAGGTAGGTGGACCAATCTCCCTGGTACTGCGTGTAAAGCCATTAGTACACCATCCAGCAGATAGGCTCAAAAACAATTTGAGGTAAATTTTAAAATATAATCATCTACGAAAATAACTGAACTAGACTGAATTTTTTAAAAAATCAAAGGATTTTTCTTTTTTTTAGTCAACCCTTAGGAAAAATGGTAACCAAGGTGTTTAAGGATAACTCTTTAGGGTAGGCTAAGTGGTCTTATATCCCAAATAAATCCTAATCTTTTAAAAATTAGAAATCACTGAACAACTATTACTTACTACACGTATTATCAGTCTGAAAACTTTCAAAATGAATGTAGGACAATGACTTAAGGAAGCAGGTATTGATTGATATATATTGAATTTTAAAACTGAATGTGACCATTATTCATATCATTAAGTACAGTAAATTTAATGAGGAGGAAAATAGTGCTTCCCATTTTATGTGGAAAGTGGAAGTTTCTCAGAAAGAAATGTTAAAATCAGAATGATTTATTCTTAGGTACAACATTAAAATTTTTGTCATGATGGATTGTCTGTATTTTGGTTAATTACAGCTTTATGGATTAAGGATTTTTTTTGTTTGTTTCAGATGGATAGTATTGAATCTGTATCATGATTTAGAGACAAATAAAACTTCTAAATATTTAAACATATATATATATATATACATATAAGTACATAGATATTTATGTATCTACAACTTACCTCCATATAGATTGATTGTTAAAAAATATCAGTAGGACACAGGAAATGAGAAATGAAGACTGAAAAATGAGAATAAGAAAGATAAATATAGGGAGTGGGCTCAGGGAAATTCTCTCATTTGAAACTTCCTGGATAAATGCTCTACAATTTCCTGGCCGTGGGGAATGCGCTTTTATCTCTGCAGTCCTGTGTTTTCTGTAATGTGACTTATCATTTGTTCAGCAGATTATAAAGCATTGTTCCCTTTGGTCTACGGTACTGGGACTATTGCCTTCCCCCACCTGAGGAATTTTGCCCATAAATCACTGTGTCCGGTCGCTTTCTGAGATGGAGGCTAACTTCATGTCTGTAGTTGCCTGATCTTTTATCAGAGGATGGAAACTTTCCAGTAACATTTCCTCCTACTCTCTGAAGAACCAACTTGAGATAAAATTTTAACTTCTCAGCCCATAACTAAAGAAAATGTTCTTTTCTCTCTCTAGCTGATTTCAGTGCTGCTTGTCACCAAATGTGTACATGGCAATGGGGGCGGGGGGATTACACACTGAAGGGTGTTGGAAGACAGTGTAAGAGTGGGGACCCTCGGTAGTGGAAGTCTTTGACGCCAACTGTAACATCCCTTGTCTTTGCATCTTTTCCTGGAATCCCTGTCCTAACCCCACTTCTCATAATTCTTCTTTCTGTTACACCTTATATTGCGGTCAACATAGTGGACCGTAATTCCTCTTTCATGCCTTCCTTGGCTTACAATGTTGACCATCCAGATGAAATTTCAGCATCCTGCTCTTGGAGTCCCCACACAACGCATCTTTCCCATTTCATGTGTCTCTCACGGTGGGTTTCTTAAATCTAAAGCTATGTGTGTCACCTTTGGATTTTATTTATTTTTTTATTTTTTAAAGATTTTATTTATTTATTTATTTATTCATGAGAAACACAGGGAAAGAGAGAGAGAGAAAGAGGCAGAGACATAGGCAGAGGGAGAAGCAGGCTCCATGCAGGGAGCCCGACGTGGGACTCGATCCCAGGACTCCAGGATCACTCCCTGAGCCGAAGGCAGGCACCAAACCGCTGAGCCTCCCAGGGATCCCATCACCTTCGGATTTTAATGTGCACTTGCAGCTTGGGGGACAGCCCAGGACTCCTGTCTCAGTGAGAGGAGAGACGCCTACAAGGACTTGGGGCAGCAGAGCGAAGGGCTGTACTGGGGTGTAACTGAGGTTACTGAACTAGTTACACAATTGTATTTCTGCCTCCTGTTGACTTGATTTTTTTCTTCCTGAAACAGCCCTGTCCCTGGGTGAAAACTTATGTAGTCCCTTGACTTTTCTGATCACTATTAGTAACCAGACATAAAACACAGACTCAGATAAGTAAGTAAAATATCCAGTCTCACATAATTATCAAAATTCCCAACTTGACTTTAAGTTGAGTCATCTCTTCTTTCTCCAGTTTGGGATTGTTGCATATTGCAGGTGGAAAGTCCCTGATGGGGGCAGGGGGGAGGGGGTGATGTATTCAGCCACTTTTCTAAGCTAGTGGTCCTGATCTAACCCCCTCCATATTCCTATGGAATCTGGAATATTGGGAAGGTGAGGAGGAGGAGGGAGCATTGCTTTTCGCAGAGCATACTTCCTTGAAGGTTGTCGGTGTGATGGACTTGGTGGGTGTTTAAAGTGGACTCGGTTTGTAAGGGGTCCCCTGAAGGCACTTTAGACTGCCCCCCTTCCCCACCACCTCCACCGGCATCTCTTGCCGGCAACTCTCTGAAGAAGGTAAGAGTAAATGTACCTCTCCTTAGGCTGGGCTCTTGATCCTTCTCAGACATTTAGTGGTAGCTCCAAATTTTTTCTGTTACACACTTTTCCGATATATTCTTTCATAACTTTCTTCCACTTAATTACATATTATAAAATGGAATTAGAAAAAAAATACTGAACATAAACTATAGGAAAATAAGTCAAATCTTGGGCATAGTCCAGAGAGTGTCTTAGTACATTTATTTCTCTTACGTTTCATAGAAACAGATGGTGTCCTGGTCCTGAAGACTCTAGATGCAAGTATGTGGAGAGTAAACCTTGCATCAAGAGTGACTCTTCAGCACTTTTGACTCTTCAGCACACTTTGTTAATGTGGATTAAAGCACAGTAAGCTCAGTGAATTGTGCCATTTAAGGCAGTTGAAGACTTTATAATAATAGAAAAAAGACATTAACCAGTGTTCACATGAACATAGTCTTTTGTAAATCTTAGTAATAATCAACTTGTGCGTGAGGTGTCATCAGTTCCACTTGACAAAGAAATCAGGTTCAGAGAGGCTAATGACTTGGGTGAGGTCACTGAGCAATATAGTGGGACAAAACCAGAATTCACATTCAGCTCTTTCTGACTCCAAATTCTATAGTGTGTGTGTGTTTTTTTTTTAAAGATCCTATTTATTTATTCATGAGAGACACACAGAGAGGCAGAGACACAGGCAGAGGGAGAAGCACGCTCCCTGCAGTAGACTCGATCCTGGGACCCCAGGGTCAGGCCCTGAGCTGAATCAGACAGAACCACTGAGCCACCCAGGCATCCCCAAATACTGTAGTTTTCATACTATGTCCTGTAGTATCCTGGAATATACCAAAATAATAGAAAATTTGAAGTTACTGAAATCTGGTCAATAATTTCAAATATTCAGGTAAAGATATAGAGAGAGGGGGGTTAAGAAAATGCCTTTGGGTGGAGGACCATGTGAAGTTCGCCATTTCATTCCACCTGGCTGAGTCGGCAGGTGGCAGCTTCCTCCCTTCACTTTCTCTGATTTTCCTGGGTAGAGGAGGACCATTCTTTGGTCAAAGGGCTGGGATCCCTGTTCAAGTCTCTAATTAAGCTCTCACTAACATTTTGTAGGGGAATGTAAGGAAGAATGTATATAAAGTTGTACTGTCACTAGCGATCTTTAAGAGCAGTTTCAATAGTGTGCTGGGTGGAGAAGGAAACAGTAGTAGCAAGTAAGGAAATTCTTTTAAATACTGTCCAAAATAAAATAAAAGGGGAAACAAGTTGAAAGAGAGGTTAATCTCAAATATTTGTTTTTGATTTTAGGTTTTGCAAGACCTAAATATGTTTATGGGCAGGGAAAGAAGGCACCTAAAGAGAGGGACAGAGATTAATTTTGCAAAGAAGGAAGACCGTGACATAACTGTGTCATAGCCTAGAGGATATCACATGCAGAAAACGGGGCTATTTATGAAAATAAACAATTTTTTTTGAAGTCAGGGGTAGAAAGGAGAAAAAGTGAGAGAAAAAGGGTAAGAGGGAGAAGTTGAAAATCTTATATATAATTAAAGTGATCATAAAATTTATCATCTACACCAGATCACTTTGAGATTGAAAGGGACTCCTGGAAGAGATGCTGAGATAACAAACTATAGCTAAAGGTGATGCTTTCCATCTTTCTAAGATTAAAGCCACCTCCCTTTTTTTTTTTTTTTGTTCCCCAAACAGTCCTTACTCTATGAAGTATACTTCATACCTCTATGGTATTTATTCATTAAAAATTTTACATACCACACAATACTCATTGCCTTCTGATATATGGCGCAGCAGCCGGCAAAATGTTTTTGATATTGTGCCCTATTAGACTTTTTGAAAATGAATCCTCAATAAAAACAAATTTATTTATTCATAAATTACATACATCTACCATGGAATCAATATATCATGTCCATTTTACTGTAAAAGAGAAAGGTTTAAAGTTGACATAAAGTTGCAACATATAATATTTAAAAACGATGTATTATTCATTAATGACAAAATCATTTTGTTCCACATGAAGTACTAAATGTATTAGTACTAAATTTTACTAGTACTAAATCTATTACAAATACTTTATTATTTTTGAAATCATTTATTTAATATTTGAAGCACAGTGATTCAGGATTGGCTTCTAAATAGATACATTTATGCATAACTGGAAAAAGCACCCTTGAAAGCCTTGTATAAACAAATACGTAATATATCCTAAGATAATATTTGCAATGTTGGATATCAACTCAGACCTTAAATAGGCTTCATATATTTTTTTCTTTTGGCTTGACTTTGAGTCAGAACCTCATGTGTCATCGTTGTGTCTAGTTGATGGCTGACAAAGAGCTCATGCCTGTGCCATTCACATGTGCCTATATTATTAGCACTCTCATCAATCTCCCACTTCTTTGGAGGAATATTTTGAAGCCATCAATCTATCTCTGAGATTTATTAGTTAAAAAACAGATAATATAAGTGAGTTATCTAGGTTCCACCCTCTACAGCATCATAACTTACTAATAAATGAGTGAGGAGCCACTGTCATCCCCTCTGTTAACCCCTCCTCCCTGTAGGATACTCTGTGAACCATGTGTGATATGTCACTACATGATCTAGAGTAAAACGGTTCTACTGACAAGCATAAGTCAAAAAGAAATAGAAGTAGAAATTTTAAAGTCTTCTTTTTGCACCCTGGCTGGTTGACTTGGGGGTGCAGGCATGTTGTTTGATGTAATACAGACTTTGATTCAAAATTTTGCTGTAGCATTTAGAAGCTATGTGATCTTGGACAAGTTACTTCATTTCTCTGAAACTCAGCTGGCTGTTTGCTGTAAAATGGTAATAATAATACTTGACTCAGGTTTTCTTTCTCTCTCTCTCTTTTTAATTGAGAATCAGCTACAACAATAGCCATGAAAGAAATCCAACCAAGCCTAATGCATAATGCATGACAAGTGCTCATTGACCCATAGGCTGCCTCTTTCCCTCTCTGCTTTTCTTCTCCCATCTTCCTTTCTGGCTACCATGATCACTCCACCTTTCATGCTTTGTTCCTGTGTTGAAAAGTGAAGGAGAAAGAGATACTTTCTCTGAGACCTCAGATTTATTCTTCTAGAATGGCTGTTTGGAAACCTCTCTTCTCTAACAGAAAATGAGCAAGGGAACCTCTCCCCTTATTCGTATATCCCACATTTTTCTTCTATGACTCATTAACCAGAACAACATATGAGGTCACATTAATAGTAATAGCTCAAAGCCCACTAGTATTGCTGGCTCTCCCCATTCGTTGGCAAAGGACTTTGAGCCACCCTGCTAGCCCACCCACTGGTATTTCTGGAACTCTTTAAGGGGTGCCTTAAATGTGCTCACAAGCAGTCAGCCCATGCACACCCAGCAACACTGGGCAGTTTGGGCCTCCCTTTGCTCTTCTGTGCATGGTGTTTCCCTGACACAGCTCTGCATGCCCTCTCTTGGCCTTGAGATCCTTCTTTCCTTTGCTCCTTCACTGGACATTTCAGTCCCTCCTGTGGCTCTACTCAGCATAGTTAGCACCTGAACTGACTCACCAAGGAAGACCTGAGCTCCATCCTGCCACATCTGCTTGGGGTCTGTGTCAGGGGAGTGAGTAGGGGTAGGAGCTGAGGGAGGAGGTAGATTGTCCTCCCTGTGCCTAATCTTCTGGCAGGGTAGGTACAGATACAGTATCTGTATATACTATACAGATATAATAGAAATAATTATTTTAATTAATAATTTCAGCTCCATCCCCCTCTCTTGGGCTTTCCAGAACTGTCCCTAGAAAGATGTACCCAGAATCGCTGCTCCATTCTGCTAACTAAACCTTTGTCACAGACTCAGTTCATCACTTTTATTTCTTCCCTTAGCATAAGTTCTTATGAACAGACTTACAGTCTCCATTCAAAAGACCTTTGGGTCATCAAGTTACCTGGCTATATACCCAGATATGACAAAGCCCCAGAGGGAGGTGTGACTGGAGTTCTGATTCCAAGGGACTTGGCATCAAGCTAGGAAATTCCAGTGCGTACTGTCTCTCAAGTTCTCTAGAAAGCAACAGCATCAGTCTCATTCTCATTCTGATCTTCATCCTTGTCATAATTATCATCATCATCATCATCATCATCATCATCATCATCATAACAGCTACCATTTAAGTGTTTCTTATCAACTGGATGCATTTCATTAAATAGTACATGATGTAATTTCTTATATAAGACTTGCTCAGGCATGACTGAAGATAGCTGTAGCAGGGGAACATAGCCCAAATCCAAGATGAACTTCTACTGTGTCAGGTTCTTTTTATCACCACAGATATTACCAAGACCTTCCATACTAGTGAGAGCGGGTACACGGTCAGGAACTGGAGGTGAAGACCATAGAGGTACAGACTGGAGAAGCCTTAACACAACTTGTATAGATCTGAGCTACCAAAAGCATTTAAGAAAGAAGACTGAAAATGTTCTTTTGACTCCAAATGATGAAGCCTTCAGTTCCACTATAATTTTCACAAGTTCGTTCTACATAATTCATTTAAAGGGCAAAAATAACTTATTTTTGCCTCATTGTGCATTTTAATGAAATACCCTGGAAGCATCGGCATCTCCTTATCTTTCCCTCTCTTGGAAAGAGCAATGTATAATGAACACGCTGACACTGAAATGAGTAATTAATATGCAGCTTATTTAGTCAATATGAATCAGCGTTTTGATGATGTTTTGCAAGAATAGGATTATAATTGGCAGGATTTCTGCCTTAAGGTTGATAATTCTGGATTCTAGAAGGAACAAATGCATGAAATATTACTGTTAATTTGTCTTATAAAGCGTATAGCCTTACAAGGGACAAGTAAAACTTACAGAGGAGAGAAATTAATACAAACTAATTAAATATGTACTAGCTTTTGAATATCAGGTCATTAAAATTTTGTGACAACTCTCAAATTATTTAAAAAAACAATTTAGGAATTTTCATCTGTGATACGTATAAGATTAGTAGATTCTTCAAGATTTACCAGCTATCCTTTCATTGACCTCATAATAGTTATAATTTAAAGTGTTTGTTGACTTTTCCAGTTACCTGATCTGCTAGGACTTCTGTAGTGTTCTTAGAGAAAGCTGACTCAACCAAACGTAGTTTAGAATCTGTGTTTCTTCCATGAATGCAGATTGTTCTCTCCCTTGGCAAACGAGTTCAGCCTCTGAGCCATTGTGTAGGCCTCCTTCTTCCTTCTCCATCAAGCTATTTATCTCTCTCTTTAGAAACCCCATCCCAACTTTTACAACATTTTTCCTGATTCATCCTCTGTGACCCTCATCTCTACCAGGAAGGACTTAGCAAGTATGTTTTTTGGAGCACAACTCTTCTGTGATGCTTTAGGTAAAAAGGGTTTCATAAATAAAGAATGGAGGGAAATTATGCATTTATTATGTCGCTCTGAGAGACCAACAGCATGTCTTAAAGTGTTGCTGTAAGAAGCTTATCCTGATTAACTTATTTGATCTCACATTTCCATCCCTAGGAACCATTCTGTGGAATGTGCTCTAGGAACCAATTTCTACAGCTGTGATATTTGGATTAAGTTTCCTGCTATCATTTTCAGAGTTTTTAGTTATTCTTTCCTTATTTGATATAAAGTTCTTCAGTTCTGTTATCTCATCTCCCCAAGCATGCACATGTCTTCTGCTCAAAGTGGGCTTTTATTCACATCTCCCAAATGAAAACTGGAAGGTTACTGTGGTAGACCTAAAAGTGGCCATTCCTATCTATATTTGAAAAGATTCCTCATATTTTTATAAACAGGATCTAGCAAGTCTGTCTTATATGACCTTGTCTGTCCCTTCTTTAAATTCTCTAGTCACCACCTTGGTCACAAATGCTGCTAAACAAATTCAACTTCAAAGTCTTGTCGTGGGCCTTGTATTTTAGTTCCTATTGCTGAAGTCTGGACTTTCCCGGGTGTGTAAATAACAGCTGGTAATGATGGGGACCAGATGATGACCCAGCAGCACATTAAAGGTTTTTACCAGGATGTGGTTTGATGGTTTTGCTTGGGTATTTTGTTGTTGTTATTTTTTTCCTTTGGAATGTGAGTTGTGGCCAAGAATTATTTCCCTGATTGCATTTTTGCTATCCCTCTGAATTTGGGAGAATTGGAAAATGTACAGAGACATAAGGAACATGCTTGTAAACTACTTCTCAAGCTCACTAAAAAGCTTTTGTAGGGTGATTTTAGCTGTGATCTTTTCTTTATTTAATAAATATGCTTCTGTTATGTCCAGAGTATCATGCTGACATCTTGGTCTTAACACTTTTACCAAGGCATCATTATTCTAATTTTTTAAAAAACTTAAATATTTATAGGCATCAATCTTTGAATATTATAGGATAAGTGTCCAACCTTATACTGTGTGTTTGCATCTTAATGTGGTGGACTATGCACAATATATAGGCTATTCCTATTTAAAATATTTATTGCATTCTTCTCATTATAGAATCATCACATGTTCATTGTAAAGAATTTGAACAATATGAAAAAGGACAAGGAAGAAATTGAAAATTGTCTATTATCTCGCCACCATATGCATCTCACTCTTCATTTCATGGTTGGGGGGAAAACAATGGAATACATAAAATTGACACTCCAGCCACTAATTTCAGCATTATAGCTAGACAGTTTGTCTATTAGTAATATTTACCAGACACAGAATCTGTTACTGATTTCTTATTCAGAGGTTTCTAATGTTGGAGCTTCCCAGACTTGAGATGCCTTTCGTCTTCCCCTCTCCTCACCATACTGATACTCTCTTTAGGATAACTTTACCAGTCATCAGCCTTCAAACTGCCTATCTATCGCAAAGGTGTATCTCTAACCCTGGCCTCTCCCTGGAATCCTAACTCATATACCCGACTGCCATCTTCACATCTACATTTAGATGTCTAAGAGGCCTCTCAAATTGAAAAACCAAAGCTGAACCCCTGATGTTCCTTTCTTCAGACTTTTTCATATCTTAATATAGAGCATGACATTCATCCAGATGCTCAGATCAAAACCTGAGAAGTTGTTCCTGATTGCTCTTTTTCCTTCCCCTCTTCCCCTCATCTGGCATCTGTGAGTCTGGAGAGAGAAAGATTTGGGGTAATGCCATATTTTCCTAGGCCAAGTCATTATTAAAGAATGTAATTTATAGGGGTCAGTTTTCCCCCAGCTAGAAGCAAGTGGTATCCTGTCAACTCCCATGCTGGGGGTAGGCATGGCTTTGGCAAAACAAATGTTTTCCGTCTTGGAAAAAAAGAAGAACCCTCATGGATGACCCAGCAATATGTAGCAGACTTCAACAACTGCTGTTTTTGGCAGCAAAAGTGAACCCCAAGGGCTGAAACGTTCCAAGCAGTGGTCTTCTGAGTAGCTGTCAATAAAGAGTGTTCACCAGATCAGACAAAAAACACGTCCCATCAAACCAAGAAATTAGGGGACCTTGGGTCAGGGAGATCAGAACCAAGAACAGTAGGTTATCTTTTGGGGTGATATGTTAATCCATTTCCCCTCTTCTTCCACAAGGCATTTGCTGGAGTGAGCCATTGGGTGGGGGTGGGGGAGAAAATTGAGAAAGAAGTGGAAAGAAAGGAAGGTAAGAAGACTCTGGTACAGTGCTTCTCCGTGGGGACTATCGACCTCTGGGAAGGATGGTTCGTGTTGGTGCAGGCTTTCCTGCACAATGGAAGATATTTCACATGTCTGATCCTGAATGCTGGAAGTTAACGGTAGTAAATGCCAGAAGGGCCCATCAGCCATTGGGGTAACAAAAGTGTCTATATGTCTATGGATATGGAGCAGTCCCAACTTCCTCGAGGTCTCTTGGAATCTATTAGGAAGGAAAGAACACTTAAGAGAGATTTGAGCAAATGAAGAGTAGAGAATACTCTTTTACCACCAGGGGCAGTCAGACTTTGGAGGATGTGGAGACTTACTGGATAAAGAGCAATGCCTACTTCAGGATCCTCAAGGATTCCTAACACAGGGCAGAGTGTCCATTGCCAGGGTCCCATGGGAGACATCCTTCATCCTCAACTGACAGGGATTTCTGAGCCCCAGCCAACATTAGATTTATTTTGCCATATGCACCTAAAATTCTGTTGGAGTGGGATTCTCTTACAAACCCTTAAATAACTAGAGTGTGTGACACATATGAACATCTGTGATGACATTTTCTTTGTGGTGACATTCCACCGGCCTGAGTAATACTACCTAAAAACATATGCTCTAGATCCCTACAGCCTGTGCTTGCGACCAGGAATCACTTTGCTGAACACACTTATATAGAAAGATGGATACAGGAGACTCTTAGCGTAGACTCAAATCTGCCAAGAGTATTTAATTTTATAAAAACAGCAACATGCATTGGTGTATTTGGGCTGGTTCTTTTACTTCTCTGAACCTCAGTTTTCCTATCAAACAGGGCTCTGGACACTTACTTTACAATATTGTAGCAAAGAATGTTTAAAATTATGTAAAGTATCTGGTGTGCATTTCATGATTCAATAAACACTAATTCCCTAGTTGGCCAGATAGTCCAGATAATTACCTGGAGTAAGGAAATTCCTTCGGACTAAAGGCCTTATAGAGTTTGATAGACGTCTGTGTTCTCCAGGTATTTTCCAACTTCCTCGTGACCTCGTGATTTTGCACAGCCATCACTAGACTACCTAGAAGAATGAGTCTTACCCTTATCTGGTTGATAACACATCACACTACAATTTAGGCTGGAGCATCAGACACATGGGGGTGTAAGCAAGAGAAGAGTTTCTGTAATTAAAGAACCAAAGAAAGGGTCCGGTGTACGTTTCAATCTGGGCATCACATGCTAATTTTGTTCTAACAAGTTGGTGGAAACAAAGAAAGGAAAAAAATTCCGCGAAACTGATTTGTGCTTCAGGCAGCCCCAGCATTTATACTCCTCACTGCATGACTGAGCATTTGTTTGCTGTCATGTAAGATAATGGTGTTGCCAAAGACTTCCGAATATCTGGGAAAAACTCAAATAATTGGAGAGATTTCTTAAGAGGCATGCGGAAGTTACACAAGCCAGGGATGCCAGTGACCATATAAACATTAAGATAATAAAAATGAAGTTGGGATCCATGTAGTCAGATGTGAAAAGGGAACAGGCTGTTAAAGGTGCTTTTGCTGCTGCTCCTTCTTGCACACAGCCCTTACTAATCAGAAAGCTGCATCTTCTTTCGCCTCACCCCCATCTCTTTTGTTTCTTTCTCATCTTGTCACAACACAGCCCCTATGTTCTTCCTTCACTTGGCTATCCCTTAGATCAGAATGGATATTAAAACATGTTTTGAGAAGTTTACGTAGAACATGAACCAAAAAAAAGATAATTACAAGAGTTGCTGAGGCAAAAAATCTAGCAAAATCCCAATGTTCTCACTTACTAATTAACCCAGACAAAGGCACACTTTCCAAAACTGCTTTCATTTCATGTAAGAGTGCCAAAATTAATGAACTATTTAACTAATTTACCTCAGCTGGAGTCTCCAAAATGTGGTACCTAGTTCTTCGGAGATGCACTTTTATTTTTTATTTTTTTAATGGAAGCAGAAAAACTGGGAAATGAGCCAACGGCTTCTGCCTCTCTTGCAATATCTTCTCTCTTGGCCCCGAGGTTAAATATACTCATCACAGACACAGGCACAGACATAGGTGACCTCATAGGGGCCGAAAAAGAAATTAGAAACAGCAAGAGAGGCAAAAATAAACACTGGATCATTGCTGAGATTTGTATCATACTTGAGCAAAGTAATC
Source organism: Canis aureus (assembly GCF_053574225.1). Classification (NCBI taxonomy): domain Eukaryota; kingdom Metazoa; phylum Chordata; class Mammalia; order Carnivora; family Canidae; genus Canis; species Canis aureus. The sequence goes on from NC_135630.1 coordinate 57,965,403, forward strand.
ATAGCCGAGCGTGAACCGGACACTCACTATGCCTGTGTTGAGCCCCCGTGCTGAGCGCTTCACAGGTGTTATTTGTCTGTTCCTCATACAGCTCTCAAAGGTCGGTGTGCCACGATGATAATAGCCAACACCCGTGAGCATCCATTACTGGGAGGTGGAGGTATCAGCGCTTTGTGAATGTCAACTCATTCAATCTCTGTGAAGTCATGTCAGATAAGCACTATCTGACTCCTGCTTTACATAGAAGGAAATTAAGGCACAGGGAATTTTAGCAATTTGGCAGGGGTCATAGTTAATAAGTAGTGGACCTAGAACTTGAATCCAGAGAGAGTTGGTACCAAATAGTGCGGTAAACAACAAGTGATCGTGTTATTAGCCTAAATTTCTCCTGGGTTAAAAGAATCGTTGGCATTTCATATCCAATCGCAGGCTTTATACCCAAAGCCGATGTCTTCTTGTTTGCCAAGATTAATATTGCTGCAAAGAGAGACTAGAGTGACCCCAGTTAGGGAGGGAATGAAGAGTGAAATGTGGAGAAGATGGGTAAGGACATGCCCCGTGAAGGCAGAAAACGTGGAAGGTGAGGGAAGACCTGTCACCAGACACCTAACTGGAGGTGCACTCTGGCGGATTTTAGGTGGAAAAGTTCGTCATGCCTTTATGGTGTCTTCAGCCTTGATTCCCGAGGGACGCAGTCCTGAGTTGCTTGGTGGCACCAACTGGGTTCTTCTAGCATCCTTCCCCCCCCCCCCCCAACCCCAGCAGCCATGAGAGGGAACATTTAAAAGTATAAATCAGATTATGAGGCTCCCCTGTTGGGAATCATCCAAAGCCTTTTATCTTCTTTGGAATAAAATGCAGACTCCCCACCCTGCTGCTCAGGGCCCTGTGTGACCTGCCCTTTGCCTAACTAGGTGGAACATTTTAGTCTTGAAAAGGATATTACCCACCGGGTGTACGTCACTTAGCTGAAAATGTCTTCCTTAGTATAATATTCTGGACTACCACACGTGCTGGGCAAATTTTTTTTTTTTAAGATTTGTACTTATTTATTCATGAGAGACACAGAGAGAGAGAGAGGCAGAGACACAGGCAGAGGGAGAAGCAGGCTCCATGCAGGGAGCCCGACGTGGGACTCGACCCCGGGTCTCCAGGATCAGGCCCTGGGCAGAAGGCAGGCATCAAACCACTGCACCACCCAGGGATCCCCAATGCAGAAATTTACATTTACATGCTCAGTAGTTTTTGGAGATTTAACTGAAAAATCACTCAGGTTTTTTTTCTAATTGTTTAATTCTACTGTTTGCCCCTGTGCACTGCCCCACAACTGTAAGGCTCATAGTTGTAAAATCACACCTTGTTTTCAGGGTACTAAGCCAAAAATACACAGCAAACCCTTTCTTAAAACAAGAGAGGCAAAAATAAATATATATTTTTGTTTATATATATGAATTTTATTTATATATAAATACATTTTAGGTTATAAAATATATTTTAGATTATAAAATATATATATATATATATTTTTTTTTTGAAATATCTTTTAGAGTAGCCCCTGAACAAATTCTATGTTGATTGGGAAGGAGATCAGCATATGCTACTCCAAAATATAGCACTTTGGCAGAAGAGCCTTGAGCTGAAGCCAATTGAGAATCCACAGATGCAGGAAGAGTTCTCGCCCTCCTCTTATTTGCCTAAAAGCAAGGCCTAAGTACATTTCCCTTTGAGCAAGGAACCCCCCTCCATTTCCCCACCCCCGTATCAAGAGAGAAGAGCACCGCTTATCTTCCAAGATGGGGAGTCCATACCAAGATGAGTTTGCACAAACAGACCTCAATAAAATAGACCCCTCTCTTCCTAGTTCCCCTATATGTTTCCTAGTAACGTCCCCACAATGTATCATCCCGGGAAGCCTTCATTCCTTTGTGGAGAGGGTGTACATAAACCCCTGAATCTAACTGCTTCTTTGAGTTTCACTTTCTTCTGTGACCTCCTCTGCAAATGAATGTTAATAAAAATTGTGTACTTTTTTTTTTCCTGTTAATGTCTTTTGTTCATTTAATTTGTAGGCCACCAACCTCGACCTATGAGGGTGGAAGAAGAGTTTTTCCTCCCTAACAAATACATTTATACTTGTCATAGGATTTTTAAATGGAACCAAGGGACATTAAATACCATACTCTGAAGGAGTATGAAGGAGTACGCTATAGGCAGAATTAACAAAGGGGTATCACTTTGTTAATAACCTTAATAAAGGTTAACCTTTAATAAAGGTATAACTTAACCTTTCACCCACATCGAGGGGGTAACTGGTGGGATTTTCAGAGAGGTAAAGGTGTTGGTGAGTTTTGGGTCTTTCTCCTTCACTAAGAGGAGTGGAGATATAAATGAATATTTATATCTTTATTAATGAATATTTCCTTATCTTTCCTTATCTTCATCCAAAAGAGATTAAAAGTGTCAAATAAAAGTAAATTCATGCTTAAGTAAGGAGAGACTTCATTTAAAAACTTGAAGTAGTGGGAATCCCTGGATTGCTCAGTGGTTTGGCATCTGCCTCCGGCCCAGGGCGTGGCTCTGGAGTCTCGGGATCAAGTCCCACGTTGGGCTCCCAGTGCATGGAGCCTGCTTCTCCCTCTGCCTGTGTCTCGGCCTCTCTCTCTCTCTCTCTCTCTCTGTGTATCTCTTATGAATAAATAAATAAAATCTTAAAAAAAAAAAGCTTGCAGTAGAAAGAATGCTCTGACCTCAGGATCTGCAAGGCTCTGAAAATTAAGTAGAAAAAAGATTTTCTTTCATAGTGAGGAGTAAACAGGAACTCCGTGGGAAGCAGGGCAAGTGGGGGATATGAGCAGACGGTATAATCAGGGAAGTTTAACAGGGAATCAGGAGATCAGCTGATTCTTAGACCGAACCATGAGAGGGGCATGTTTTACAGGTAAGTGCTTGCTCAACCTTGGAGGCATCCCAAATTTAGGGATTTAGAGGGAGGAGAGGAGCCCGACTAAAGTTTGGCCAAACCAGTTTACTGGGTAATGAGCAGTGTAAGCCTTTGGTCAAAGGGAATTACCAGAAGAGCTTACTGTATTTTTGAAGAGACACAGTGGACTGGGGTCTGCTTTCTGTGTGAGAAATATGTAAATTGAGAGGCTGGCTTAAAGTGGCCTGTGGCAGCAAGAAAAGGGGGGCTACTGTTTAAAGAAAATAATTGCATTTAGAGCTAATTGAGCTAGAGAATGTGGGGTTTTCCCCTGGCCTTCTTGTGAAAGAGATCTTAGCCAACAGGACCATCCGGAAGAACAAACGGACTCTGGCAGAGCAGCTGATGGTGCTAGTAGGTTCTCAGAGGGGGAGCGAGAAGGGTAAAGGAAAGAGGGGGTAGGAGATCCTCAGAGATTGGGGTCTACAAGGAACTCATAAATGAACTTCATGAGAGAATGAATTCGTTTTCGATTCTTACCAGGTTCAAAAGGCGCTGGTACCAGTCACACATGATGAACTTTCCTGTCCCCGTGTGCTCTCCTTGTACTCCCCTGCTCCTTCCCTAGGTGTCATAAATTGGTTAGCAAGATGTATAAGGAAGGAAAACCTGGCTGTCGAAGGCTGACTGCTGGAAACTTTTAAATTAAAAGCAATAATCATTCCAGTAACCAAACAAGGAAGGCAACAGCTTGGAGCCAGAAAGACATATATGCCTACCTTTGGAGATTAGTGAAACCACGAAGTAAAATGACCTAAACTTGCAAATCATTTATCTAAAAGTGCCATCAAAATTAAGGATAAAGTTTTAACATGTAGGTTGCATTTTTATTTATTAAAGGTCATTGTCAAAAATATCAAGTGTTCTTTAATCACTGATTAGGCCTTGCCCCTTACTCATTTCTCCATACCACAGTGGAGACAATGATTTTCCTTTCGTTTGGAGAATATCCCTGTTAACATTTGGTTCACAAATACCCCAGACTGTTTAGAGAACTACAGAGAAGTGTGGAAGCAAAGCAGTGAAATGGCTGAGTCACCCCTTAGCATCCTCAAACCTTTTTGAATACCTTTGACTGAATCCCAATTAATAGAGCATGATGACTAATTGCACCAATTCTCTTTCTGCCACAACATTACCCCTAGGGTTGCATTTCATAGAAGCTTCCCTTATATCTCTTCTACAGTATTTTGAAGTCTCCTTATTGATTTCTTTCGGAGGGGCTCCCTTGCGATATCACGCTAACCTCATCGAATACCGACACCCGGCTCACTCGAGGATAATCGATGATCTATTCTGGACCTGATCAAATTGCTTGGTGTTTCTGTGATTATGAAGCCTCCCGGACTGAGAGCAATCAGGCAGAGAATTATCAGGACATTGACAGATTAGCCTCATCAGTTACCTGCTGTGACCACCAGCTTTTTGTATATTAATAAGGAAAAAATAGCCTGCTGATTGTCATTTAAATTACATGAGGATATATTTGTCTTTCGGAACTCCAAGGCATTTAAATGTGATGTAAGATCAAAATTCATTAAAGAAGGCCGAGAGATGTTCCAGCAAACATTTCCCTAGGGGCTGAAATATAACAGCTGCACAGTAGAGAAGATAAGTACATTTTGTGCTTAATCATTTTCAATATGAAACACAGTTTAATCCAAAAAATATTTATGTAGCTCTTGACTGTGGGCCAAGTATTGTGCTGGGGCCTGTGAATTAAAGGGTATCCCGTGGGCACATACCTTCCAGGGCACCCTGGTGGCTTCTCCCTGCCAGGTCTGCAACTCTTCCGAGAGCCTTTGGCCGTGGGACATGCTCAGGGTGCATGCAGGGGGAACCAGGCTGGAGGAACCAGGGAGTTGGTGCCCCTGGGAACAGCCCCGCTCAGTCACAAGTAGGGGCTTTCTTGCCCCTTGGGTGGGACAACTCCTGAGTGGATGCCATGCCATCTCTTAGAGAGACCCAGGAAGACGGCCTTCAGTAACCCAGAGTGCTTGATGCGCGTGACGTTACCCTACATTGGCTTTCTTCCCCCGCCTGCCTCACTTCTCCACTCTTCTGATGGATGCTTCCTGGGATCACTTTCCAAATTAACCACTTGCACCCAAATCCTGGTAACATATTGTGCTTCTGAGGAACTCACCCTAAGACGGCAGATGAGCGCAAGGCAAGGAGAATAAGCAGCCAACTGCCCAGCTTGTTTAAAGTAAGAACAGAGTGTATAAGGGAAATGATAGTGGGAGCAGTAAAGTTTATGGCTTTTTACTCTGTGTCAGGAATTCTGAAAAGCACTTTTACACATTCTATTGCGCTTAATAGTCAGAAAACAACTGTAAGATGGGTACTCTTGTAGCTCAGAGGTACAGAGAGATTAAGTTGTTCAAGATCACACATCTGTCCAGCGGGGAAAGCGGAATTCAGCGGCGGTTCTTTGAGATGCAGACACTGTTCTGCAACCCGTTGCTCTTCCGCTTCCCTAACGTCGTGTAGTTATTGAGTGCCAACCTGCAGGGCTTCTACCTACCTGAAGGGGCACTGAGTAGCCCTAGAAGATCCTGAGATAATTGAGGAGCAACAGAGGGGATGCCTTAGCTTGCTCGGTGACTCTAACAAGAAAGAGGAGTATTAACACTGTGAGCAAAGCCGTGGTCTAGAAACATCAGAGGACTCCAGCCGTCCAGGACCTACCCTCAGCGCATCTGTAGTCCATGTGTGGCCACTGTTAGGGGAATAAAAATCGAAATTTAGGTTATGATTCCATAGACAGACAGACCTTAGTCAGAGTCCTGGCCCCATCATTACTGTTTCTGAGATTTTCGAGTGAGGGGAGTTACCTCCATTCTTTGAATCTCAGGCTTATTACTCGTAACAATACAAGTTATTTCATGAGGTTGGTACGAGAATTATCAAAACTAACATGTCTAAAGAACTTTGCCTCTTACTTGGTATGTTCAGTGTATGTTAGCCGTTATTTATGTGAACCATGTCTTACACTGACCTTTTTCACGTCTCCCAACATGTAGCCTCTTCCCAGAATTCAACACTAAGCATGGTGTTGCTTTGTTGATGATTTGTGGGACTAATACCCAGAATGAAAAAAGAGATGAATTCTTGGCAAGTTGACCTCGGAAGACCTGGTTCTCTGATCCTTTCTTACTTAGCTGCCAGAGTCTTGTAACTGCCACGTGGGGAGCAGAGAGGGAAGGGCCTGCTGCGAGTGTGTCCTGGCATGTGTGTGATAAGGCCCTCTTTCCGACGGCCCTGCAAGAGGTTCTAGTGGGAGTCCTTCTGAAGGCCAAGCTCATGGGTGCTGCTGCTGCATCTTGGCATGTGCAACACTAGACAGAAGTCAGAAAGGACATGCTTAACTAGTAAAAGGCAACTAGTGGAATAATCCACAAGTTTGGTGCCGACTCCATATGGCTTGGATTTTAAACTATTATAAAACATCCTGCTATAATACCCTTTATTTTCATATATTACCACTTTTTTTTTTTTTTTTTGTCTTGAGCGGAATTTGGAACATGTTTTTCTGTAAATTATCATCCATATACTGGGGGATATTTTTCATTGCCGTGCAATGTGATCAGGTGTGAAGGGTGTTTTAAGCACTTCGTCCCAGCCTCTGCTGGATCTCATGGAGGAATCCAGAGAAATGCAAGCCACATTTCCTTCCCTAAGAAGCCTATAGTCTCACCAGGGGGAGGAAAAGAAGGAACTAGCATGCATTTAATGTAGAGAAAGAAGGAAATGGCTGAGTGGGAATGTTCTAAGGAAAAGGGAAATGCCACATGAGCTTGGGTGTGTAAGATGGTTGTGATTTAGGTGAAAGCCTAAGGTGACATTCGTGAAGCAAGGAACAGCATGGACAAAGGTGGGAGAAAGAATAGGAGACCTTTGTGTGGGTGACAGGGGGCACATTGGCCTGGCAGGGGTGGGCATCACTGAAAGTATATTTGGGGAAGGGAAGTGGACTCTCACCGGGGGGGGGCTTTCCTGCCCGGGGCAGGCGCTATCCTCCGAACATTGTTCCAAGCTCCCATCTTCTCCCTGCTGTTGATGCCACAGGATCCCAGCCGGCCTCCTGGGATCCAGCCTGTCCTGCTTACGTCCAGTGAAGTCATAGTCTAAAAAAAATACTGAACTAACTCTGTCACCTCCCTACTGTAACCCCCTCCAAGCTCCCTTCCCTTTGCTACTGGGAGAAAGACAAGACCTTCAACAGGGTTTGCAAGGCCCTCATTTCTGCCGACCTCCCAGCTTCATCCCACCTCCCTCACAGTCTCCGGCTGTCCCCCTTTCACACTGTCCCCTCAGACTCTTTGTTCAGCCACACTGGCCTTGAATCAGTTCCCTGGTGAGCTGTCCCCCCCCCCCCCCCAACTGGAAGCTCTGCCTGTGCCACTTCCTCCGTCCAGGAGTCTCTTCTCCACTTACCTCTTTTTTTTTTTTTTTCCTTTTTTAATTTATTTTTTATTGGTGTTCAATTTACTAACATACAGAATAACCCCCAGTGCCCGTCACCCATTCACTCCCACCCCCCGCCCTCCTCCCCTTCTACCACCCCTAGTTCGTTTCCCAGAGTTAGGAGTCTTTACGTTCTGTCTCCCTTTCTGATATTTCCCACACATTTCTTCTCCCTTCCCTTATATTCCCTTTCACTATTATTTATATTCCCCAAATGAATGAGAACATATAATGTTTGTCCTTCTCCGACTGACTTACTTCACTCAGCATAATACCCTCCAGTTCCATCCACGTTGAAGCAAATGGTGGGTATTTGTCATTTCTAATAGCTGAGTAATATTCCATTGTATACATAAACCACATCTTCTTTATCCATTCATCTTTCGTTGGACACCGAGGCTCCTTCCACAGTTTGGCTATCGTGGCCATTGCTGCTATCAACATCGGGGTGCAGGTGTCCCGGCATTTCATTGCATTTGTATCTTTGGGGTAAATCCCCAACAGTGCAATTGCTGGGTCGTAGGGCAGGTATATTTTTAACTGTTTGAGGAACCTCCACACAGTTTTCCAGAGTGGCTGCACCAGTTCACATTCCCACCAACAGTGTAAGAGGGTTCCCTTTTCTCCACATCCTCTCCAACATTTGTTGTTTCCTGCCTTGTTAATTTTCCCCATTCTCACTGGTGTGAGGTGGGATCTCATTGTGGTTTTGATTTGTATTTCCCTGATGGCAAGTGATGCAGAACATTTTCTCATGTGCTTGTTGGCCATGTCTATGTCTTCCTCTGTGAGATTTCTGTTCATGTCTTTTGCCCATTTCATGATTGGATTGTTTGTTTCTTTGGTGTTGAGTTTAATAAGTTCTTTATAGATCTTGGAAACTAGCCCTTTATCTGATATGTCATTTGCAAATATCTTCTCCCATTCTGTAGGTTGTCTTTGAGTTTTGTTGACTGTATCCTTTGCTGTGCAAAAGCTTCTTATCTTGATGAAGTCCCAATAGTTCATTTTTGCTTTTGTTTCTTTTGCCTTCGTGGATGTATCTTGCAAGAAGTTACTATGGCCGAGTTCAAAAAGGGTGTTGCCTGTGTTCTTCTCTAGGATTTTGATGGAATCTTGTCTCACATTTAGATCTTTCATCCATTTTGAGTTTATCTTTGTGTCTGGTGAAAGAGAGTGGTCTAGTTTCATTCTTCTGCATGTGGATGTCCAATTTTCCCAGCACCATTTATTGAAGAGACTGTCTTTCTTCCAATGGATAGTCTTTCCTCCTTTATCGAATATTAGTTGCCCATAAAGTTCAGGGTCCACTTCTGGATTCTCTATTCTGTTCCACTGATCTATGTGTCTGTTTTTGTGCCAGTACCACACTGTCTTGATGACCACAGCTTTGTAGTACAACCTGAAATCTGGCATTGTGATGCCCCCAGATATGGTTTTCTTCTTTAAAATTCCCCTGGCTATTCGGGGTCTTTTCTGATTCCACACAAATCTTAAAATAATTTGTTCTAACTCTCTGAAGAAAGTCCATGGTATTTTGATAGGGATTGCATTAAACGTGTATATTGCCCTGGGTAACATTGACATTTTCACAATATTAATTCTGCCAATCCATGAGCATGGAATATTTTTCCATCTCTTTGTGTCTTCCTCAATTTCTTTCAGAAGTGTTCTATAGTTTTGAGGGTATAGATCCTTTACATCTTTGGTGAGGTTTATTCCTAGGTATCTTATGCTTTTGGGTGCAATTGTAAATGGGATTGACTCCTTAATTTCTCTTTCTTCAGTCTCATTGTTAGTGTATAGAAATGCCACTGACTTCTGGGCATTGATTTTGTATCCTGCCACGCTACCGAATTGCTGTATGAGCTCTAGCAATCTTGGGGTGGAGACTTTTGGGTTTTCTATGTAGAGTATCATGTCATCGGCGAAGAGGGAGAGTTTGACTTCTTCTTTGCCAATTTGAATGCCTTTAATGTCTTTTTGTTGTCTGATTGCTGAGGCTAGGACTTCCAGTACTATGTTGAACAGCAGTGGTGAGAGTGGACATCCCTGTCTTGTTCCTGATCTTAGGGGAAAGGCTCCTAGTGCTTCCCCATTGAGAATGATATTTGCTGTGGGCTTTTCATAGATGGCTTTTAAGATGTCGAGGAATGTTCCCTCTATCCCTACACTCTGAAGAGTTTTGATCAGGAATGGATGCTGTATTTTGTCAAATGCTTTCTCTGCATCCAATGAGAGGATCATATGGTTCTTGGTTTTTCTCTTGCTGATATGATGAATCACATTGATTGTTTTACGGGTGTTGAACCAGCCTTGTGTCCCAGGGATAAATCCTACTTGGTCATGGTGGATAATTTTCTTAATGTATTGTTGGATCCTATTGGCCAGTATCTTGTTGAGAATTTTTGCATCCATGTTCATCAGGGATATTGGTCTGTAATTCTCCTTTTTGGTGGGATCTTTGTCTGGCTTTGGAATTAAGGTGATGCTGGCTTCATAGAACGAATTTGGAAGTACTCCATCTCTTTCTATCTTTCCAAACAGCTTTAGGAGAATAAGTATGATTTCTTCTTTAAACGTTTGATAAAATTCCCCTGGGAAGCCATCTGGCCCTGGACTCTTGTGTCTTGGGAGGTTTTTGATGACTGCTTCAATTTCCTCCCTGGTTATTGGCCTGTTCAGGTTTTCTATTTCTTCCTGTTCCAGTTTTGGTAGTTTGTGGCTTTCCAGGAATGCGTCCATTTCTTCTAGATTGCCTAATTTATTGGCGTATAGCTGTTCATAATATGTTTTTAAAATCGTTTGTATTTCCTTGGTGTTGGTAGTGATCTCTCCTTTCTCATTCATGATTTTATTAATTTGAGTCTTCTCTCTCTTCTTTTTAATAAGGCTGGCTAATGGTTTATCTATCTTATTAATTCTTTCAAAGAACCAACTCCTGGTTCTGTTGATCTGTTCCACAGTTCTTCTGGTCTCGATTTCGTTGAGTTCTGCTCTAATCTTTATTAACTCCCTTCTTCTCTTGGGTGTAGGATCTATTTGCTGTTTTTTCTCTAGCTCCTTTATGTGTAAGGTTAGCTTTTGTATTTGAGTTCTTTCCAGTTTTTGAATGGATGCTTGTATTGCGATGTATTTCCCCCTTAGGACTGCTTTTGCTGCATCCCAAAGATTTTGAACGGTTGTATCTTCATTCTCATTAGTTTCCATGAATCTTTTTAATTCTTCCTTAATTTCCTGGTTGACCCTTTTATCTTTTAGCAGGATGGTCCTTAACCTCCACGTGTTTGAGGTCCTTCCAAACTTCTTGTTGTGATTTAGTTCTAATTTCAAGGCATTATGGTCCGAGAATATGCAGGGGACAATCCCAATCTTTTGGTATCGGTTCAGACCCGATTTGTGTCCCAATATGTGGTCTATTCTGGAGAAAGTTCCATGTGCGCTTGAGAAGAATGTGTATTCAGTTGAGTTTGGATGTAAAGTTCTGTAGATATCTGTGAAATCCATCTGGTCCAGTGTATCATTTAAAGCTCTCGTTTCTTTGGAGATGTTTTGCTTAGAAGACCTATCGAGTATAGAAAGAGCTAGATTGAAGTCACCAAGTATAAGTGTATTATTATCTAAGTATTTCTTCACTTTGGTTAATAATTGATTTATATATTTGGCAGCTCCCACATTCGGAGCATATATATTGAGGATTGTTAAGTCCTCTTGTTGAATAGATCCTTTAAGTATGATATAGTGTCCCTCTTCATCTCTCACTACAGTCTTTGGGGTAAATTTTAGTTTATCTGATATAAGGATGGCTACCCCTGCTTTCTTTTGAGGACCATTCGAATGGTAAATGGTTCTCCAACCTTTTATTTTCAGGCTGTAGGTGTCCTTCTGTCTAAAATGAGTCTCTTGTAGACAGCAAATAGATGGGTCCTGCTTTTTTATCCAGTCTGAAACCCTGCGCCTTTTGATGGGGTCATTAAGCCCGTTCACATTCAGAGTTACTATTGAGAGATATGAGTTTAGTGTCATCATGATATCTATTCAGTCTTTGTTTTTGTGGAATGTTCCACTGAACTTCTTCTTAAAGGGGAATTTTAAGAGTCCCCCTTAAAATTTCTTGCAGAGCTGGTTTGGAGGTCACATATTCTTTCAGTTCCTGCCTGTCTTGGAAGCTCTTTATCTCTCCTTCCATTTTGAATGAGAGCCTTGCTGGATAAAGTATTCTTGGTTGCATGTTCTTCTCCTTTAGGACCCTGAATATATCCTGCCAGCCCTTTCTGGCCTGCCAGGTCTCTGTGGAGAGGTCTGCTGTTACCCTAATACTCCTCCCCATAAAAGTCAGGGATTTCTTGTCTCTTGCTGCTTTAAGGATCTTCTCCTTATCTTTGGAATTTGCAAGCTTCACAATTAAATGTCGAGGTGTTGAACGGTTTTTATTGATTTTAGGGGGGGATCTCTCTATTTCCTGGATCTGAATGCCTGTTTCCCTTCCCAGATTAGGAAAGTTTTCAGCTAGAATTTGTTCAAATACATATTCTGGCCCTCTGTCCCTTTCGGCGCCCTCGGGAACCCCAATTAAACGTAGGTTTTTCTTCCTCAGGCTGTCGTTTATTTCCCTTAATCTATCTTCATGGTCTTTTAATTGTTTGTCTCTTTTTTCCTCAGTTTCCCTCTTTGCTGTCAACTTGTCTTCTAGGTCACTCACTCGTTCGTTCTTCCACCTCGTTAACCCTCGTCGTTAGGACTTCTAGTTTGGATTGCATCTCATTCAATTGGTTTTTAATTTCTGCCTGATTAGCTCTAAATTCTGCAGTCATGAAGTCTCTTGAGTCCTTTATACTTTTTTCTAGAGCCACCAGTAGCTGTATAATAGTGCTTCTGAATTGGCTTTCTGACATTGAATTGTAATCCAGATTTTGTAACTCTGTGGGAGAGAGGACTGTTTCTGATTCTTTCTTTTGAGGTGAGGTTTTCCTTCTAGTCATTTTGCTCAGTGCAGAGTGGCCAAAAGCAAGTTGTATTGGGAAAAAGAGAAAAAGAGAGGAGAGAAAGAAGGAAAGAAAAGAGAAAGAGAAAAAAAAGGGAAGAGAAAAAAAAAACGAAAGAAAAAAAAAGAAGAAAAAGAGAAAGAAAAAGAAAGGAGAAAAAAAAAGGGGGGGTGGGGGAAGGAAACAAATCAAAAAGCAAAACAAAACAAAACAAAAAAACAAAAAAACAAAAAAACAAAAACAAACAAACAAAAAACAAACAAACAAACAAAAAGAACCACGGGGGAGTATCTTCTGATTCTGTGTACTTTAAGTCCCTTGGCTTCTCCTGGAAGTTGTCCGTCTCGCTGGTGTTCTGGGGGAGGGGCCTGTTGTGCTGATTTTCAGGTGTTAGCAGTTGGGGGAGCTGCTGTGCCCCCGCCTGGTGCAGGGCTCGGTGGGGGTTGTTTACCCCGTGAGGCCGCAGGAGGAACAGCCCCAGTGGCGGGGCAGCTCTGGAAACCTGGATTCAGCTCCGGCAGGAACTCCGTCTGCAGGGCCTGGAGGCGCCGGGCGGGGCCGCTGATCTGCTCAGCTGGGGCAGGAGCGTCCTCGCTGTCCTGGGCCCTCCCGGCCTCTGCCTGTCCCGGGGGAGGCGGGATCCTGGGCTGTGTCCCGGCGCCCTGTGCTCCGGAGCCTGCGCTGGTGGATTCGCGCTCCCGGGCCGCGCAGCCCCCTCCGCGGAGCCGCCGCCCGAGCCCCTCCGAGCTGCTCCTGGAACCGCGCAGGCCCCTCTGCACGGAGCCTCTTCCTCTGCCCGAGCCCCTCCGAGCTGCTCCGGATCCCGCCGGGCCCTGCCGTGCGCGCCGCAGCCCTTAGGGAGCTCGGCGCCCTCTCCTGGGCGCGCAGTTGCTGTTACTGTCCCCGGGAGCCCGAGGGCATCCCCTCCCTCCTGGGTCCTGCTCCACCTCCCCGCGAGCCCCTTTCCGCCCGGGAAGGTCGGTGCAGCTCCTGCGTCTCCGGGACGGGGCTCTCCTGTCCTGGGGACACTCGCCCCGGCCTCAGCCCGGCTCCTCGCGGGGCCCCTCCCCCTTGGAGGCCTTTGTTCCTTTACTTCTTTTTCCCCGTCTTCCTACCTTGATAGAAGCGCGAACTCTTCTCACTGTAGCATTCCAGCTGGTCTCTCTTTAAATCTCAGGCCGAATTCATAGATTTTCAGGATAATTTGAAGGTTTTCTAGGTAGTTTGGTGGAGACAGGTGATTTGGAGACCCTACTCTTCCGCCGTCTTGCTCCTCCCCTCCACTTACCTCTTTGACCTCTTCACCAATCTCTATCTTACATAGTGCAGCTCACAACACTTCCCAGGGGATGCTTTCCCTAACTCCTCAGACTGTATCCCATGTTGTATGCTCACGAAACACCCTGTGCCTCCGTCTCAGAGGACACATCTCAAGTCATGCTTACCAGTTGATTTCCCTGTGTTAATGCCTGTGAACACCACGAGGAAGATAACACCTCAGTTTGCTCTCCGTTGTTTCTCCTGCCTGTAGCACAGTGCCTGACCAAGAGTCAACAAAACCCCCCCAGGTTAATGGGTGGTTGAGTGACTGGATGGGTGACTGAATAATAAATGGACTCTCAAGAGTTTGGATCAAATTTTATATCTATTTTCTCATTATTATCAAGTTTATTTGAAGACTATTAGTTGCTTTATTCAAGAGCTTCCTATGCCTGTCCTCAGCCAGTTAGCTATTTCTAGAACCGCTGTGTATGAGTTGTGAAACCAATTCAACACTCGCCCTTATCTTTGATTCCTCTGAGTCTTGCTTGTTTTAAAAATGGTGAGAGGAGAATAAACACACCAATTTTGTGGTTTGGTTCATATTTTACTTTATCTCTTATTCTGAACATCTAAATGGTTTGAAAAACCAAACTTTCACATTTATATTGCTATTTTCATTGACAGATTTCTAACAGCTTTAAAAACGTGTATTGGTACTTAAAATAGCATTGCAAACTACAAAAATATATCCACATTAAAGCTTTTTTTAGATATAGATGCTATTAACAGATTCCCAATACAGCAGGGACAGTTTCAAATACAGATGGGGATTTTGATTAAACCCACTAAATTGACTAATGGTGAATTCCTCTAAGACACACCTGTCATTCTAAACCCAACAATAGCAATGTCTGGTCAAAGAATACATGGATTTAGGGAGTTCTGAAAAGTAAAGGATTTGAAACATTTGCAAAGAAAAAAAGGCAGGATAACGTTATCTATTGCTGACTTCTTCAGAAATATAATTGGATCTTCAGCTCTACATTTCTTCCTAATATATACATATAAAGCTATACATTTTCCTTCAAGCACAAGTTTTTGCTGTACCTTGTGAATTTTTTGTGCCATATTTTATTTTCACTTCAAAACATTTTCTAATTTCTATTGGAATTCCTTTATTTGACCATGTGTTCTTTACAAATGTATTGCTTAGTTTTCAAGCATGTGACCACTTTCTAGTTATGTTTCTAAAAAGTTTACTATTGATTTCAACTTTTATTCCACTGTGGTAACAGGACATTTTCTATGATTTCAGTCCTTTGCGATTTGTTGAGATTAGCTGCATGATCTATCTGCAAAAAATTAGTTTTTGTAGATGTTCTGTGGGCATTTAAATACATATTCTTATATGTGTGTAGTATTATGCGTGTTATCTAGATCAAGTTTGTTGTGTATTCAAATCTCTTATGTCCTTCCTGTATTTACTTTATTCTGTTTTATCAATTACTGATAAATGCTCACTAAAATCTCTTAACTGTACTTGCGGACTTGTCAGTTTTTACTTACTATATTTTGATGGTACATACATGTTAAGAATTATTATGTCTTCTGGGAAGATAGACACTTTCATCACAGAACGTCTCTCTTTATCACCTTTCTTTTAACCTCTTATGATTTCACCATAGCTATATCAGGGTTTCTTATTTGGTGGGAAGATCATTTTACATGGTTTTTCTATTTCTATTCTTTTATTTTCAACTTGTCTTCTTATATTAAATTTGTGATTTCTAAACAGCATATAGCTTTTTTAGTATCTTTTCTTACAGTCTCTGTGTTTTAAGTAGAATATTTGGCTTGCTTACATTTAGTGTATTTGTTGATATACTTGATTTTTCTTTTTCCCACCTGATATTCATTACTAGTTTCTCTTTTCTAGTCATCTTTTGGGTCAATGTATTTCATTTCCCATTTCTCTCTTCTGGCTTGCAAACACATATTCTTTTATTATTCATTTAATGGTTACACTAGAGATAATAATGTGCATCCTTAACTTTATTAGTGTCATCTGTAATTTAGTACTTTTAAACTTCTGACAGTACATGGATGTTAAAAGACTTGTTCTTCCATCTTTTTATGCTGTACTTGATGTGCATTTCAATTCTGTCTATATTTTAAATCTAACATGTCATTTTTATTGTAATATAAAGTCAATAGCAACTTAGATTTTCCTTACATATTTACACTTTTCAGTAACCTTTGTTTCCTGTAATCCCATATCTCCAACTGAAATAATTTTTCTTCTACTTGAAGAACCTTCCATAGTATTTCTTTTAGTATAAATCTGGTAGTATTTTTTTATAGAAAATATGTTTATATTGCCTTTATTTTTTCTTCTGTACATTTTAAGAGCTTTTTATTTTGCCATAATTATACATTCAAAAGAAGTTACAAAACTGGTATAGAGAGTTCCCATGTAACCTTTATCCAGTTTCCTCTAATGGTTGCATTTTGCACAATTTTGATAGAATTTTAAAGCTGTCTTCCCAAGATTCCCATCCCTTAATTACCCAAACACTAATCTAGATACTGCTGTGAAAAAACTATGCAGATGTCATAAAATTTATGTATCTTAAAATTAGGGACATTATCCTGGCTTGTCTAGGTGGATCTAATCTAATCATTTATTTTTCTTGAAAGGAGAGAAATTCCTCCAATTGGAGTCAAGAGAAACAAAGGAGGAATGAAGCAAAAGGAGAGGTCAGAAGATTCAGAGTGAGAAGGATTTTATCTACCACTGCTTTTTTGAAGATAAAGAAAGAAGTCCATCAGGCCAGGAAGTACAGGCAACCCCTGGAAGCTAACTGACTGCAACCAATAGCTAGCATGGAAACAGAAATCTCCATCCTATAACCACGTAAAACTGAATTCCGCCAATAACCTGAAGGAGCTTGAAAGTGGATTTAACCCAGAACCTCTAGAAAGGAGTTCAACCCTGCCAATACCTTGATTTTGGCTCCATGGAACCAGAAACAGAGAATCATCTGAGTCGTATTGTGCCCAGACTTCTGACCTACAGAAGAACCATAAGATAATAAATCTGCATTGTGTAAGGACACTAAATTTATGGTATTTGTTACTAAAACAATAAAAAAATGAATATAACATCCATTTTACAATATCAAATCTAGGAAATCGATATTGGCA
Source organism: Canis aureus (assembly GCF_053574225.1). Lineage (NCBI taxonomy): Eukaryota > Metazoa > Chordata > Mammalia > Carnivora > Canidae > Canis > Canis aureus. The sequence goes on from NC_135630.1 coordinate 57,982,305, forward strand.
CAGCATATGTGTATAGTTCTATGACATTTTAGCATATGTAAATTTATGGAACCACCGATGCAATAAAGATATCATTACAAAGATCTCCCTCACATTACCCTTTTATAGTCACATTTCCTTTACCTGATCCATTCCTAATCCTTGGCATCTACTTATCTCTTCTTCTGCTCTATAATTTTTAAATTTTTAAAAATGTTATATAAACAGAATCACATGTATGTGACTGAAGATGGTCCCCCCCCCCCCCCGCAACGGAGCATTATGCCCTTAATAACCATCTAAATTGTTACACGTATCCATTTTTTCTTTTCTTTTCCTTTTCTTCCTGTGATATAAAACATGCAACATAAACCTAAATGCAACCATCATAACTATTTTTAAGTGTAGAGTTCAGTAATGTTAAGTATATTCTCATTGTTGTGAAAGAGATCTATTAAACTTTTCATCTTGTCTTGCAAATCTGAAACTTTATACCCATCATTTAACAATTTCCTCCCCCTCCCCAGCCCCATTTTACTTTCTATTTCCATGAATTCGACTCATTTGGTACCTCATATAAATGGAATCATGCGATGTTTGCCTTTTGTGACTAGCTTATCTAAGCATGATGTCCTCAAGTTTCCTCCAAGTTTCCTCCATGTTGTATTTTTTATTTTGAGTACTATTTTATTTTTATTCATTCATACTATGAATACACCACAGTTTGTTTAGCCATTCACCCATCAAAGGACATTTTGGATGTTTCCAGGTTTCAGCTATCACAAATACAACTGATACAAATATTTGTGTACAAGCTTTTGTGTGGACATAAGTTTTTATTTCTTTGGGATAAATGTCCAACAGTGCAATTGCTAGGTCAGATGGTAAATGAATGAATGTTTTATTTTTTAAATTTAAAAAAAATTTTTTAAAGATGCTTATTTATTTATTCATGAGAGACACAGCAAGAGAGAGGCAGAGACACAGGCAGAGGTAGAAGCAGGCTCCCTGAGGGGAGTCCGATGTGGGACTCGATCCCGGATCCCAGGATGACGCCCTGGGCTGAAGGCAGATGCTAAACCACTGAGCCACCCAGGCATCCCTGAATGAATGTTTTAAAGAAACAATTAAACTATTTTCCAGAGTAGTTTACATTTTACATTCCTACCAGCAATGTGTGAGGAATCCAGTATCTCCACAAAAATTAGTATTTTCACTTAAAAAAATCTTCAGCTGTTCTCATGGATGTGTAGTGATAGTGCATTGTGATCTTATTTACATTTCCCTAGTGGCTAGTGATATTGAACATCTTTTCATGTGGTTATTTGCCATCTGTACATATTCTTTGATGAAATGCTTCATCATGTCTTTTGCCCATTTTCTAATTTGATTATATGCTTTTTGTTGTTGTTTGCCATCAATTTTTTATAGTTCCTTAAATGTTCTAGATATAGTTCTTTGTGAGATATGTGGTTTGCATATATTTTTTCCTAGTCTTTAGTTTGCTATTTCAAACTCTTAACAGGGTATTTCCAGAACAAAATTTTAGTTTTACTGAAGTCTAATTTATCAATATTTTCTTTATGAGTTGTACTTTTGATTTCATGTCCAAGAAATCCTCACAAAAGGTCCTAAAATTTTTCTCTTATACTATGTTCTAAAAGTCTATTGTGGGATCCCTGGGTGGCTCAGTAGTTTAGCGCCTGCCTTTGGCCCAGGGCATGATCCTGGAGTCCCAGGATCAAGTCCCGCATTGGGTTCCCTGCATGGAGTCTGCTTCTCCCTCTGCCTGTGTCTCTGCCTCTCTCTCTCTCTCTCTCTCTGTCTCTCATGAGTAAATAAATAAATAATCTAAAAAAAAATAAAGGTCTATTGTTTTACTTTTTCCATTTAGATCCATGACCCATTTTAAGTTATTTAATTTCTATGTAAGGTCGTGATTTAGACTGAGGTTCATGATTTTGCCAATGTCTATCCATTATTCAAATATTTTTTTAGTCATATCCTTTCTCTCCTTTACTCCTAGGATTGCTACAACACGTAATATTTGATATTTCACTTCCATTCTCAGGTTCTGATCATTTGTTGTTATTTTAGTCTATTTCTTTCTGTTGTTCAGATTGGGTAATTTCTATTGTTTTGTTTTCAAGTTCACTACTTTTTTTTCTCCTCTGTCCTTTCTATTTGCTGCTGAGCTATCCAATAAGTTTTTTGTTTGGTTATTGATTCTTTATGTCTTCTGTTTTCTTTGCAGAGACTTTCTTTTCTTTTTTTTTTTTTTAAAAACTAATTCCATATTTTTTTAATTTTTTATTTATTTATGATAGTCACAGAGAGAGAGAGAGAGAGGCAGAGACACAGGCAGAGGGAGAAGCAGGCTCCATGCACCGGGAGCCCGATGTGGGATTCGATCCCGGGTCTCCAGGATCGCGCCCTGGGCCAAAGACAGGCGCTAAACCGCTGCGCCACCCAGGGATCCCGAGACTTTCTATTTATTTGCCAAGATGTTGTATTTTTTCATTTGTTTCAAGCATATTTATAATTATGTACCAAAGCATTTTTATGATATTTGCTTTAAAATCCTGCTGAGATAATTGCAGCATCTGTGCCATATTGGTGTTAGTATCTGTCGGTTGCCATTTCTCATTCAAATTGAGATTTCTCTGATTCTTGTTATACCAAGTGATTTTTAAGTATACCTGTGTGTTTTGGGTACTATGTGAGACTTTGGATCTTAGTCAAATCTTGTGTTTTAGCTGACCTCCTTTAAAGCTGGGGTGGTAGGGAGAAGAGGGTGCCACCTCATTATTGATAGGTAGGGAGAGAAGTCCAGTTCTGTTTTCTTTCTTTCTTATTTATTTATTTATTTATTTATTTATTTATTTATTTATTTTTATTATTATTTTTTTACAGTTCTGCTTTCAACCTCTTTCAACATGCTGGCAGGGGAGCGATTCCTTATTATTGCTAGGCAGAAATTCTGAAAGTTCTGGCTATCCACTAGGCTTTTGAAGTGCCATGCTGGGTGGGAAGGGCAGACATGCTTTGGTACTGCTTACCATTGGCTTCCAGCAACACTGACACTGTGGTTGGGGGACTCAAGGGCAGAGGGAGGGCGGGCCTCATTACACCTGGAAGGCGATAGAATTCCTGATTCTCCAGGGAGTCTCTTTTGACACTTCCCCAGTGGGGAGGAAACCCCATTACTGATTAGTGGGGGTGGAATTACAGGATCTTCCCTTCCCCTGTGATTTCCACTGACACCACTACTAGACAGAGGCTTGTTACCAGTTGGTAGGAATGTAAGTCATGTTTACCAATTGATCTCCTCAGACATCACCATGATGGGAGTTGATGACATTAGTTATAGGTACATAAAGTGAAAGTCCAGTCTCCCCAGCTGGCCTGTGTTGGTAGAGGTGGGGTTGAGATCAGGTTTTCCTGAGTTGTTTGCTTTAAGGAAGGTGATTCTTGTATAAAATTGTCTGTATTGCTAGGCTGTCCTTTTCCTGCTCATTTGGCTAGAAAGTGGGCTTTCCTTGAGACTCTGCTGTTTGTACCCATTGGTGTTTTGTGATGCTCCTTTAGGTTGTTTATTTGATTATTTTCCCACCCAAATAGCTATTAATTAGGATCTTAAATGTTTGTAACATAGATTATGCTAGAAATTTAAAATAAAAAGCTTTATACCAATGTCATTATGGAAGGCTAGGGCAGATATCTTCAAAGTTGTGACTCTTAGCTACCAAAACCAAAATTCTAATAAAATAGGGTGTTTCTACTTTATGATCTAATGGATAAAGTATTTTTCTTTTAAATCCATGAATGATTGGGATGTGTTCAAGTCAAATATTTGCTGAAAACTTTTTGTCATTAATATATAATATTATATAAGGTATAATAGCAATTTTCTTGATATTTTCATAGATTATGAGGAAAATAAGGCAACTGGGCAACAAAAATCTTCTTGGATTCGGTATTTAGAGCTGAGTAAATTATATTCTTTTTAATTTAATATTTATACAGCAGTCCAATATCCTGTGGGTGGTAGCGAAGAGTATATCAGGGTAGAAAGACAATGGCATTCACTTCATATCATCTGCATGAAAATCCTTATGGCAAAATAGTCTCAAGTATGGATTGCACATCAGGTATTTGTTTTTACTTGATTTTCAGGTAGGAACAGTTCTGGAATAAGGCACCTCATCTTAACATTTTCCAAATAACCATCATCTAGGATTTGTTCAAACAAGAGACAGTTCATAATTACCTCAGAAGCTGTTGCTCTTTGAAGTAGGTAGAAAAGGCAATAGAAGCCAGATTCAGCCATCAAGTACCCTTCTCTCTCCTAAGATCCTCCTAGAGTTATCCCCATATAGGATCATAGTTGGCTGTAAAGTGAACTACCTTATGTTGTTAAATCTTTACAGATTATTGATTAGAAGTATAGACTTTGGAAACAGACAGAACTTGCTTGAATTCTGATTTTTACCATACTAAATGCTTGAAGTCAGCAACTTATTTAGCATTTCAAAACCCATTTCTTCTTCTAAAATGGACAATAGATGTTCTCATAATAATTTAATTGGATGTAATAATCAAATTAGAGTATGAAAGTGTTGTACTTAGGACACTATGTGATGTATACACTTTATCTTTTGATTTATGATTATAAGGAAAGAAAGAAAAACAACTATCTCATTTAGAATGTATCTATTTTCCTGGAACTTCTTAAATATCAGATAAAAGAAAAACGGCCCCTTTGGAGTGGTGTCTGGGGATTGTTATTGATATGGAGTCCTCTATCTTGGGAGACTCACATGTTAGCAGTATGCATCTGAGCATTATGCACTTTGAGTTGGGTTAGCACAGAACTCTGCAAAGACAAATAAAAAAATAGATAGCAGGAGTCTGCTTCTCCCTCTGCCCCTACCCCTGCTCATCCTCTCTCTCTCAAGTAAATACATTTTTAAAAAATCTTTAAAGAATTCATGTAAGTGATATTTCGTTTGTACTCTTTTGTGTTCGACTCTTTTCACTCACTATATTGATTTTAAGATTCATTCATGTCATCTCATGTATCATTTAACAGTAGTTTGAGCTCTCACTCTCTTTTTTGCTTTGTAATATTCCATTATTTGAATGTACTATACTGTGTTTATCCATTTACCTGTTGAAGGACATATGGACATATGGGTTGTTTTCAGTTTGGGGATATTATGAATAAAGCTGCTGTGAGCACTTGTTTAGAAGTCATTTTGCTAAGGTATTTTTACCCACTGATATTTTATATGTGCATGAGATACTTCATGGAAATATGAGAGGAGATATACAGGTTGTGGTTATAACTGCCTTGCTTTCATTATTAAAATTTTTTTCTCCATTTCTAAAGATGATATGATATTAGCCTTTAGGTGTCAGGAATGTGGCAGGGTGCAATTTGTTTGGTAGTGACTATGTTGTTCGTTACTCTGGACACATGGGAGTGACTAAGTGTTTTTGGTGGTTGTTTCTGCTTTAGTTTTATACTTCTCAGTCCTCTGTGACATGGTTGGTAATGTCATACCTAAGAAGAGGTAGGAGTGTGGAATGTATTGAGTACTTCCCTGAAGACCAAATTATAGTATTTTTCACTGGGTGGTTTTCACTTCTTCTCCTTTTCTATATTCAGCTTTAGTTCTTTTTACAAGGTCTTATTCACTGACTCCCTGGTGTTTCCTTCACCATTAGCCTCAGCACTGAAGCCACTGGGAAAAGAGCTGAGAAGAACCAGTTTTAACAGTAGAGTGATATATTTTAAACTTTCCTTGCTTTTACCTTAACTCATGAAACGTTTGATGAGCCTACAGTCCACATAAGAAATGGCTTAATTCCAAGAATCAGGGCCAATGATTTACTTGCTTTCCAGATTATAGGGAAATTACAGCTTCTTCTCAGACTTGGTGTTTTCCATCCATTTAGTTGTTTTATGCTTTTACAATCACTCAAATTCATTTATTTGGTTCTCACTACCATGAAAATATCATGCCGAAATACCTTCCTACTCAGGAATCAAAACCTCAAATACTGCAGCATTCTTGGAAGCTTTTCAAACCCTCAAACCTTCAATAATATAAATTCTGAGAATCAAAGATCAGTAGATATAGCAGCATCTAGACTTCAGCTCTGCTTGTGAAAGATTCAGAGCATTCAAAGGCAAAATGTATCACTCAAGGTAGTAATTACTGAGCTCAACAGCTTATTGTTAGGATATTAAATTAAGGCCAAATAAGATACCTAACCAAACTGCCTCTTAAAAAAAGTGACTCATAGCCTAATTGATGTGAGAATCAAATAAATATTATGGAACTGCTTTTAGGGTGAAGGAATTCCTTTGAATTTAAGTTTCACTTAATGGAATTCATTGAACCTCTTCAAAATTTTCCATAAAATGTCCAATAAAAAGCTTGTAGTCTTGAAAGAGTTTAAATCATCTTTTAAAAAAGATGGTGAAACTCTCTCCCTTTTCCTCCCACCACATGAGAGTAGGAATGTAGTGCTGTAAATTCCCCTGTAATTTTAACCATGGGACCTAGATCTGGAGGAGAATGTCTAGTTAAAGAGTACAAGCTGGCACAACGCTGTCCAAAGCATATAAGAAAGTGAGTTTTCAAGGGTTCTATTGACGTGCAGTTGAATGGAGGGACTTTACACGTTAAACAAATCAGTCCCAGAGTAAATGTTCATTCAGTCAGCATGTGGTTTTGTTTTCCTTAGGAGAGTGTTGGTTTGGTAAGTTCTTTCTTCTAATTTGCTCTCCAGGTTTTTCTTTACTTATCAGTTTTTTTGTTTGTTTGTTTGTTTGTTTTTGTTCTACATTGGCAGTTTAGAAGGGTTTTTACCTGTTAGTCAATCCTGATGACTTTTGCCACTATAACTAGATCCCTTCCAGTTATGTTGAGAGAGGGTTAGAGGAAGTCTTAATGTGAAGCAGAATGTGTAGAGTATTTGGCATCACTGAATAGAATTTTAAGTCCTCCTATGCTGCATCTAGAGATGTGTTTTTCATCCAATAGTTAGCATTTTGATTTTCTGCTTTCTCACTTTGAAAGAGAGGATAAGAATAATTCACTTAGAGGAACGTTGTGTAATTAAAAGAGATATGTATGCAAAGAGCTAGGTAGGTAGTAAGTGCTAAAAAAAAAGTTTACTTTGACAGTTTATATTTTAGAAGACTATTTTCTAGCCTTCCCCTTTTTGAAAATTATTGCTTTCAGTTTGAATATGCGTCTAGGTACCTGTCAGAGGCAAGTGTTTTGTTTTTGCAAAAAGGTAATATCATTATAGGTTTACTATGTTAAAAATTCTTCTCATATGCAATGCATAGCCTCCAATTAAAACTATAAGTCATTTGAAATGATAAGACAATAAGAAAGAAACAAATTTAAATATAAGACAACAGAAAGAGACCCACTTGGCCTTAAAATATGGAGCAATCAGACAAAACTTTCTTAAAAAATATTTTATTTATATATTCATGAGAGAGAGACAGAGTGAGGCAGAGACACAGGCACTGGGAGAAGCAGGCTCCATGCCGGGAGCCCGACGTGGGACTGGATCCCACGCCCTGGGCCGAAGGTGGTGCTAAACCACTGAGCCACCAGGGATGCCCCAGACAAAACATTTAAAATAACTATTCTTAATGTATTCAAGGAGTGAGAAGACCAGACTAGGGATTTTGGGAAAGGCTAGTAACTCTTAAAATTCCAAAAGAGGTTATAAAATTGGAAAATTAAATATCTGATATTGAGAAAACGTGTGGTGTGTAAAAGTAGATTAGGTACAGCTAATGAAAAAGAACAGTAATAGGAGGATAAACCAGAATAAAATATCTAGAATGAAACCTAGAGAAGCAAAATAGTGTGGAAAATAGAAGAGAGGGGTACAAACTAAAATATACAGCAAGAAGGTCTTATCATGGAATTGGAACCCTAGAAAAAGAGAGAGAGAGGAGTGCCTGAGTGGGCTTCATTGGTTAAACATCTGACTCCTGATTTTAACTCATGATCTCAGAGTCTTGGGATTGAGCCTCGTGTTCAGGCTCTGTGCTCACCACAGAGTCTGCTGGAGATTCTCTCCCTCTCCCTCTCCTTCTGCACCTCCCTCTGCTCATGTGCTTTCTCTCTCTTTCTCTAAAATATATTTAAAAAGAAGAAAAATAAAAAGAGAAGGTACAGAAGCAATATTTGAAGTAATGACTTAAAATTTTCCAAAAGTAATTAAAGATATCAATTCTTAGTTTCAGGCTGTATACAAAATAACCCTAAGCGTTACCCATTTTCCTGAATGCCCATTAAGGAGCCAGATGATACGAATCGCTAGTGCTAGAGAATTACTGATCATGAATGGAACTGTGAGTGGAATAGAAATGGGAAGTCTCTGGGAAGATAAATTACCACTTGTTTTTTTTTTTTTTCCATTGAATACTCTTAGGTGTGGTTCATTCTTATAATTCTTATAAAGAAGTTACAATGTCAAAAAAAAAAAAAAAAAAGGAGAAGTTATAATGCCAGAAAGTAAACTCAGCTATTGAACAGCCTATCAGATCTCTTGGCAGTGTGATGTGATAGCTAGTACATTAACACATTTCATCAGTACTGTAAAAAAAACCTTATATAAGTGGACCTGCACAGTTCAAACCTGTGCTGTTCAAGGGTCAGCTGTACATCTAAAAATCTAGCCTCAAATATATAAAATAAATGCTGACAGAATTAAAAAGCGATATATTCAAATATATATCCATAGTGGTATATTTTAGAATACTGTTCTCAATAAGTAACAAAGCAAGCAGATAAAAATTACCAGGTTGTTTAAATGACTCATGGATCAAGAAAAGATTCCAAATAGAACTTATGAATCTTTTGAATTGTGATAATAAAAGAATGAATCTAAATATTGTGAGATGCAGCTATAGTATATTTAAAGAGAAATGTACAGCCTTAAATGGATATAAAAAAAAACAACCTACAAATCAACAAGCTAAGCATCCATTACTAAAAGTTAGTAAATGAATAGCAAATTAAATATAAAGAAATGTGAAGGAAGAAAAAAATTAAGGACAGAAATTAGTTAACAGAAACAAACATACTTTAGAGAGAACTTATAAGGAGAAAATTTAGCTCTTTGAGAAAATTAATAATGCTGATCGAAATAATGTGTATAGAAAAAAAGTCTAGGAAAGAAAGAGAGAAAAGGCACACAAAAATATGAAAAATAAGCACAAATAACCAATACCAGTCATGAAAAATAGACATTATCACATTCTGTATTCATTAAAAATGAAATAAGAAACTTACAAACAATTAGATGCCAACATATTTAAAAATAAAGATGCAGTGAACATATTCCTAGAAGGTCATAACTTACTAAAACTGACACAAAAGAAAGAGAAAATATGTATAAATGTAAATACTGTAAATATTAAATACATTGGCTCTTTAAATAATAACCTTTACACATGTAAAATGCTAGACCAAGAAGTCCCCACTACTTCATCATAGCAAATATTTTAAAAAAGAAATTTAAGGGAAGCCTGGGTGGCTCAGTGGTTGAGCATCTGCCTTTGGTTCAGGGCATGATGCTGGAGTCCCAGGATCGAGTCCCATGTTGGGCTCCCTGCATGGAGCCTGCTTCTCCTTCTGCCTATGTCTCTGCCTCTTTCTCTGTGTGTGTCTCTCATGAATAAATAAATAAAACCTTAAAAAGAAAACATTTAAAAAGCTTATACAAACATCTTCAATAATAGTGAAAAAGAAACACTCACAACCTATATTATAAAGCCAGCTTAACTTTGACTACAGCAAAATCTGGCAGTGGTACAACAAGGAAGAAAAATTACAGCTCAATCTCATTTCTAAACATAGATGAAAATATTCTAACTAAATCATTAGCTGAAAATATGCAGTGACTATGAAAAGAGAGAATTCACCAAATTGAGTTTTTTAATATTTCAAAATTAACCAATATAAATCACCATATTAACAGAATAAGAATGAAAAATAATGTGAGCACATATATCATGCAAAACAGCTTTCTGATGAAACAAAGCATTCATTCATGGTAAAAAAATAATTCAGCAAATTGGAATCAGAAGAACTCATCTTTCATTTGGTAAATGGTGTCTACATAGAACCTATTGCAAATAATGCTGTAGTTAAAGCTTTCCTCTGTTATCAGGAGGTACATAAAGATGACTACTGTCACTCCTGATATTAAATCATGTAGGAATACTATTTAATGAATAAATGAACAAGGGAGTAAAATATATAAGGATTAGAAAATTAGAAATAAAAGTCATTATTCTCAGATGACATTATTGCATACATAGGTATTAAAAATTCTATAAACAAATATTAGAATTAGTGAGTTTAGTTACTTGCTGAATGCAAGTTAAATATAAATATTTAATTGTATTTTTTGATACCATTCATGGACAATTAGAAAATACATGGTGCCTGGGTGGCTCAGTTAGTTGAGTGTCCAACTCTTGGGTTTGGCTCAGGTCATGATCTCACAGGTCATGGCATCAAGTCCCACATCAGGCTCTGTGCTCAGTGGGGAGATGCTCAGTCAATTTGAAGATGCTCTCCCTCTGCCCTCCTCCTGCTTGTACACTTGCTCTCTCTCTCCAAAATAAATACATAAATAAACACACAAATAAATAAAATAGATTTTAAGAAAGATACCATTTATGATAAAATTTAAAATACTATCTTAGAAATAAAGATGAGTTAAAGATGTGCTGTGTCACTACAAAGAAAACCATAAAACATCATTTATAGAAATGAAAGACCTACATAGACCTAGTGAAATACCATTGTAAAGACTTGATATTGTAAAAATGCCAATTATTTCTCAATATTATCTATACTTTCTATGCACTATCATTAAATACCTCAGGAAATTGTATATGTTTTTATGTATGTGTATGTATGTCCCTTGATATGCTGATTCTAAATGTAATTGGAAACACATAGAGCTAAGATTAGCCAACACACCTATAAAGAAAAACAGGATAGAAGTATTCTCTCTACAGGATATCAAAAATTAATATACAGGTTTAGAAATTTGGTTAATTGGTGTTAATTCAAATTGACTAATAGAATAAAAGAGCACAGAAGTGAACTGACTACAACATGCATGGATACTTAATTCATAATAAATTCCCCAGTGCAGAGCACTGCAGGGAACTTTTTCTATCAGTGATGCTGAGTAAAATAAATATGATATAGAAAAGATAAATTTGACCTCTAATCATGCACCATATACAAACATCAATTCCAGAGGGTTAGTAAATTTAACTGAACAAAACAAAATTAAAAAAAAAATTCTGGAAGAGAGTAGAAGAGAAAGTCTTTATTCTCTTTGACAGAAAAAGATAACCATGAAGGAAAGATTCATACATTTCACTATATTAAAACTGTTTGTCAAAATATGGAGTGTAAAGGCAAACTACAGAGTGTGAAAAGACATGCTGCACGTATAACCGATAAAGGGCTTTTGTATCCTGAGTATATAAACAAACAGTACAAACTGGTAAGCAAAATATGGATAACAATGAAAACACTGGAAAGACTTGAACAGGTATTTTATAGAACAAGATGAACAAATGGTCAATAAGCCTAAGACACATCCAGGGCACCTGGGTGGCTGAGTGGGTTAAGCCCCTGCCTTTGGCTCAGGTCATGATCCCAGGGTCCTGGACTTGAGTCCCACATTGGGCTCCCTGCTCAGCTGGGAGTCTGTTTCTCCCTCTCCCTCTCCCCACTGCTCATGCTCTCTCTCTTTCAAATAAATAAATAAAACCTTAAAAAAAAAAAAAAAAAACCTAAGAGATATCCTTTAAGCTTAAATAAACCTCATTAGTCTTAAAATTGTGAATTAACACTAAATGATATACTATCACATACCTGTTAGAGTGAATAAAAATGAGGTTGTCAACAATACAAATGTTTGCAAAGATATGGAACTACTGGCACTCTGTGAGTAGGAGCTAAATTGGTACAGCCACTTAGAAAACTACTGTTTGATATTATCTGCTTTGAGTAGATAACACACATGCTCCGTGACCCATCAATTTGATTGTTAGAACAATACACAGCAATAATAAGAATACAAGAGTGTATAGTACCATTACTCTTAAAACTTCCAAATAACTGGCAATAACTCAAATATCAATCAATAGTAGACTAGATCAATAAACTGTCAATATTAACACAAAGGAATGTTATGCAGCAATGAAAATAAGTCAAATATATCTACATACAGCAACATGCAAAAATTTGCTAAATACAATTTTGACAGAAAAATACCAGCTGTAAAGGACTATCTACCGGATAGTTCCATTTTTCTGACACTGAAATACAGGCAAAACTACATTATAATGTTAGGATTTAGGATAGTGATTCCTTTTGAGGAAGAAGAAAGAGTAAAGACTGGATGTGAGGTCACAAGGATAGCTTTCTGCAGTGCTTAAAATTTCCTGCCTCTTTGGCCAGGGTAGTGCTGACATTAATATGTACTTCATAAAAATTTATTGAATGGTAACATTTATTTTTGTGTTCTTTTCTGTACTTGTATTATAATTCACGATAAAAAATGTAAAATTGAAACACATTTTAGGTATCTTTCAAAATATACAAAGAACAATCTTTGTCCCCTTATGGTTTTCATGGCTGTGTTCTTATTTTTCATTTCCTGCTTGTAATTTTAGTATAAAGCAAAAGTGACCACAGACATCTTTATTCAGACTCCTGATCCGCAACTTACACAGACTATTTCTAATTCTCACAACATACTTTCAAGGTCAGTGTTATCATCACCATCTCATAAGTGAAGAAAGTGAGGCTCAGAAAAAGTGCAGTGATTTTCCCAAAGGTAGGATCTGAACAGATTATGGGAAATTGAAAAGGCAAATATACACTTACATGAGCCAGAGAGCAATAGTAATCCTTTTCACCCAGTTCACTATTTATGCCCTGTTGCCTAAATGTACAATATTTTAAAAATATGTGTATTTTTTTTATCTCTAGAAGTTTAATTTGGATCTGTTTTTAAAAATATCTAACACGTCTATAGTCTCAAGCTTTACTCTGCCTTTTCGAACATATGGGATACAGTTATAACAAATGTTTTAACATCTTTAACTACTGGTTCCATCATCTGTATTGGTGCTTCACCAGTTCCAACTGGTTGGTCTTTCTCCTCAATAAGGGTGTTGTTTTCTGCTTCTTTGCATGCCTGGTAACTTTTACTGGATGTCAGACATTGTAAATGTTTCCTTTTGGGGGAATTAGATATTTTTATATTCCTGTAAATAATCCTGAACTTTGTCCTGGGACATGAATAAGTTGTTGGGAGTCATTTGGTCCTTTCAAGGCTTGGTTTTCAGCTTTGTTAGGCAGGACCAAGGTAGCCTTCAATGTAATGTTGCCCGACTACTGAAGCAGAACCCTTCCGGGTACTCTTCCATGGGGTATGAGGTTTCTCTGCTCTGACTGCTAGAAATACAAACTAGAATACAAGTAAGTTCCATCGCTGGGGGAGCTCCAGCGATTTCCCCCCTTTTCCTTGTGTGTGGCTCCTTCCCTGGCTGTGGATAGAGTTTCCTTACATGCATGCACTGATCAACATTTAGCTCAAGACTCCGGATTTCTGGAGCTATCACCCTGGGTAGGGCTTTTTCTTTTCCAGGACCCATCTCTGTACTGTACAGTGTCTTAATTTCTGTATATTCCCAACTTTGTCATCTCAACTAAGGGAGGCTGTTTGGGTCTCCTCTGTCTTCACTGTAGCCTGGTAAGTCTTCTCAGGCAGTACGCTTAGCGTAATTGTAGGGCTTCCTTCTTGTGTCTCCACTCTCTCGAGGAGTCATTTTGTGCAGCCTGAGGTCTCGTGTCTGAAAACCATTCTTTATATAGTTTGTTGTTTGCTTTTTAAAATTCGGTTCAGGCTGGCATGTAAGGCCAGTCCCTGTTATTCCATTTTGCCTGGAAGCAGGTATCAAATGTATTCATTTTGATTGCACCTTTTCCCATTTTCTACAAGTGAAATCTATGTAATATATGTATTGGGTTACACTAATGGGGAATCATCTATCCACCTATTAATGGGAAGTATTCTAAGTGAAGTCATAGTACTCTGTAGGTACAGAGGTTTTCATACAATTGAGGTGACACATTTTTTATATTAAGAACAATATTCTCATTCTCCTTGCAGCCTCTCCAGAATATTCACCTGTTGAGTGAATGCACAAAAGTTGAGCCTCATTTGATTCTTAGTGAACTGCATAATCCATCTAAACTATTACATGGGTTCAGACTCTAGCCATAGAGCAAAACTAATGAAGTTCAGACTCTAGCCATAGAGCAAAAGTAATGAGCAAAACAGTAGCTTTCCTTCTATAAGGACTGTCTGCTAGGGACGGTACCAGGAGCTCTTATATACATTATCTATGGGAATTTCATGGCGCCCCTATTGATGGGCAGCATTATCCTAATTTTGCTTTCACGGATACTCATGCCAAATTTCCAAACAGATAATAAATGTTCCAAATGCAGCAGTTATTACCTCAATTCTCGGTATCTAACTAGTGTTGATGAACAGGTTATGAGTAAGCCCTTCCCACACCCTTATTTTTGACATCAGAAGAGTGAGTGTAATGATATCATCATTACCTCGAGAAGAATCTGCGATGACAAATCATAGGGTAAAAATTTATCAGGTATTCATGCCGCACTGTTTGGATCCTAATTAACACGATTCCCTGATGCCGCCTTGCAGGAAAGCTAGTTCCAGGAAAGAGTTAACCTTTCTTCTAAGACATAGTTTATTCAATTCTCAACATTCTTATCCTTTTCACTGCAGAAGCAGGCCTATTAATCATCCTTTTGAATCAAGGTTATGCAAGGCCAAGCAGTTCCAACTTGCAAACTGATGATGTTTCACAAGTCTCGTCCAATTTCCAGGACAGCAGCTAAGTACAGCGCACCTGCCTATACCTTCACCTGAGTTCCTGCTTTGCCAAGTGCACTTTCTCAAACTTTGCAGGGTGGAGAGCTAGGACTAGGATGCCTTCAACCCTGAAACAGATCTCATTGCTTATGGAATTCCTTGCATGCAAACTTATGGGTGTTATGATATAGACATTGTAATTACATTATAGATCCTTGAATGGGACTGATAAGTGAACTGATATTTTATTCTTTGTTTCTCTTCCCCCAGTGTTAGTATCATTTCCACTCCTTCAGTACCCAGTGCTTTTTCTTACCGTTCAACTTACCACAGTTTTTAGTTCAGTTTGGTTGTAGCAAATGGGCGTGGATTCATTATGGAGAAAAGACTAGTCCCTGTTTGTATATTACCTAGTTAATGGATCATCTCTACCAGAGGACAGAGTGACTGAACCAAACTAAAGGGAACATTTCTTAAGGAGGTCAAAAGGTAAGATAAAATCTCTCTCACATCTCATTTTACCAACATAGCTTCCAAGTCCACTCTTTCTACATGGAAGGGCTGTTTTAGTCTTATTTGCAGCCTCCAGGGTATGATCTGTCTCATGCATTCTTTTCTAGATCATATTTTAAAATTAATTAGCACTTATTGTGGGCTTATTATGTGTTTGGCCCTGAGTAAGAAGTTGCACAATGTCTTTATATCTCCCAAGTCTCAAAGACAACGTGCGAAGTAAATATTTTAATCTTCCCTTTATAGATAAGAAAACTGACACCAAAAGAGGTTAAGTGGCTCTTGAAGTCCTCCCAGTAAGCTGTAGAGCTAAGACTCTGACCTCTGTCTAGTTCTTTCCATTACACACAGTTTGTGAGCAAAGTAATGAATATCAAGGTTCATTGGCTGTGTGCATTAAGCTGCTCACTTATGCTCAGCAGGTCTGTTATAAAATCATTATATTTATAAAACACAGGATTATATACACAGTTTGCAGTCAGATACATATAGAGATAAAACTACTTAGTTCATAGTGCTTTGATCTTAGCAAAGGAAAGATCTTTCCTGAATCCATGGAGCAGATTGTGAGGCATGCTCCCTGAAGGTAAATAAGGAAAAAGAGGTGATATTAGTAAACTTAAAATTAGACATATAAAGAGAATATTTGGTGATGTAGAGCAAAGCTTTCTTATGTTAAAAGAATGGTTTGACTTAGGTAAAAATTTTACAACAGGGTGACTTCATGGTTCATGAATGTGTTCAGCTTCCTTATTGACCATATGCTATTTTTTAAAAAATATTTTATTTATTTATTCATGAGAGACACAGAGAGAGGCAGAGGCACAGGCAGAGGGAGAAGCAGGCTCCCTGCGGGGAGCCCGATGTGGGACTCGATCCCGGGACTCCAGGATCATGAGCTAAGCCAAAGGATGCTCAACCGCTGAGCCACCCAGGTGCCCCAACCATATCCTATTTTTTACTACACGAAATCTCGGTGCTATTTTAACCATCCAAAGTTCCACCTGTGTTTTTATATCTATTATTTTGGGAGTTGATGTTTGCTGGTGATAAAGTAAGAGAGGAAAATTGTATATATTTTTACGGTTTTATTTGTTTAATCTGTATAGAATTGTATAGCTCAAGGAAGTTCCTGTGGCATATATATAAGCAAAATGTTTTAGGGAAATGTCAGATTTACTGAGAAGGCCTTGTTATATTTTTCTTAAGTTGAAATAGGAAGGTAGAAAAACCTACAAGGATTTTCTTCTTCATTGTATTTCCCAGGAACTTACAAAAGTAACGTGTTATAAAATAATTCAAATAAATCAAAGATGTATCTCAGAAAGAGGATGTCACCTTACTGTTCTAGCCCTTCCTCTTCTGTCAGCTTCAGTCCCTTCCCCAGAGGTCACCATTGTTAACAGGGTGGAGTTTAACCTTTTCAGGCATTATTTTTCCCAACAATTCATAAACCACACACACACACACACACACACACACGAACACACACACCTCTATAACATATGTCATTCAGTCTGACCTCATTATTCATTATAAGGCATTAGCACGGTGTTGATATGTTCATATCTTTTACCGTAGAATCTAATTAACCATCTCTCTCACAGAGACAACTGATGAATTCTGCTGATAAAAACTCCTGAGAGATTGTCAGATAGTTCAGGCTGGGATTATTTGGTCCATTTGCTTTTTTGACTCAACAGATGAGGTAATGGGTCACAGTATCTTAATTGTGGCATTTATTTTGTCCTTATATCTGGCTTCAGGGATTTTCAAGCCTTCCTGTGCTTCTGCCATATTTGTTGATTCAGGGAATTGGAAAATATATTTATACATCTTATATCTTATTGTATTTGTTTGCATAGAGAGATAGATACAAAAATCTGTCTTTTGGGTATTTTCCAATAGTATGTACCATTTCTAGAAAGTGGCTGTGATGAAAGCTACCATCTCAGGCTCTCAGAGTCTTCAGCCCCTGTGTCTCCAGCTGCATGACCCAGTTCTGTCTCTGGCTTATGCCCAAAAACAGACTTCCCTCACTTGTCTCATCTCTCACGCTACATCCTATGTAGCTAGATATCCCTTCGTCTCTACTTTTCATATGTAAACCTACAATTTGACCGCTTATTACCACTACCGTTGTTACCAACTTACTTTGAAGCACCATCATCTCTTGGATGAATTTCTGCTCCAGCTGTCTAACTAGTTTCCCTGCTTCTCCCTTAACTCCCTGACTATCTGTTCTTAATCTAGCTCTGGAGTGATTCTTAAACCTGCTACCCTCTGAATTATAAGCATCAGCAGAACTCGGGAGTTCATTAGAAATGCAGAAGCTTAGACCCAACTCTAGACCTTCTGAATAAGAATCTGCATCTTAACAGGATCCTCAGATACTATCTGTGGTAAAAGATCACTTTGTTCTCCGTATTCATGAGTCTGCTTCTGCTTTGTGTTTATTTAGTTTGTTCATTTGTTTTGTTTTTCAGATTCCACATACAAGGGAAATTATATGGTATTTTTCTTTCCCTATGACTGTTTCTCTAGGACTTAGCATAATACCCTCTAGGTCCATCCATGTTATCACAAATGGCGAGACCTCATTGTTTTTTATGGATGAATAATATTCCATTGTGTGTGTATGTATATGTATGCATGTATGTATTCCACATCTTCATCTATTTATCTACGGATGGACTCTAGGGTTGCTTTCATATTTTGGCTATTGTAAATAATCCTGCAATAAACGTAGGGACACATATGTCTTTTTGATTTAGTGTTTTCATTTTCTTTGAATGAAACACTCAGTGGTGGAATTACTGAATCATACGGTAATTCTATTTTTAATTTTTTGAGCACCCTCCATCCTGTTTTCCACAATGGCTGGACCAATTTACATTCCCATCAACACTGCACAAAGATTCCTTTTCCTCCATATCCTGACCAACACTTGTTATTTCTTGTCTTTATGATTCTAGCCATCATGACAGATGTAAGGTGATATTTCATTTGGTTTTGATTTGCCTTTTTCTGATGACTAATGATGTTGAGGGCCATGTGTTTGTTGGCCATCTGTATGTCTTTTGGAAAAATGTCTCTTCAGGCCTTCTGCCCATTTTTAATTGGATTATTTGTTTTTCTGGTGTTTAATTGTATAAGTTCTTTATAAATTGTGGATATTAACCCCTTATTGGATATATCATTTCCTCATATCTTCTCTCGTTCAGTAGGTTGTCTATTTGTTGTTGATGATTTACTTTGCTGTGCAAAAGCTCTTTGTTTTGATGTAGTCCTAATAGCTTATTTTTGTTTTGGTTTTCCAATTGCCCTAGGGGACATATCTAGAAAAATGTTGCTATGGCTGATGTCAGAGAAATTATTGCCTACAATTTCTAAAAAAATCAACTAACCAACCAACCAACAAAACAAAAACAAACAAACAAAAAACCCCTTTGAATCCATCATGGACCAAAACTTTTATAAAATGCAATAAAAGGAAAGTAGTTTTAGTACCAAACATACAATTAAAGATATGAAAAATAGATATAAAAATGCAAGCCCTCTTTCTGTATTGTTTGATTTAGCAGATCTAAAATTCCTCTCTCAATCCATTGTAGATGTTTCTAGATACCTACTCCTAGCATCTGCACTAAGGTTTTTGCCGATTAGTTTATGGAAAGGCCCCTGACCAAGGACTACTCTCCCTTCTCTTAGCTCTAGGTGCTCTCCCCAGACATCACATGCGTGCTCTCTGGCTCAGGGCCTTTCTCTGCCTGTTCCCTCTGCCTACAGCATTCTTTCTTAATTACCCATGGTTAAAACCATCTCCTTCTCAGTTCTTTGCTCAGTTGTCACCTTCTTATGGCCTTTGTACCTGCTCTTCTTACTGTTTGAGATGTTCTTACACTTCTCTTGCCTCTTGTCCATAGGTCTTTCTTTAAATGTCAGCGACTCCGTTCGTTTATCTACGTGGGGATAATAATAAAACCAACAACGTAGGGTTGTTGTGAGGATTAAATAATTCTATTTGTAAGAAACTTAGAGCAGTGCCTGATACATATTAGTATTATAAAATATTAAATATCATTAATAATCAGTATAACTTAAACACAGAGACAAAGGTCTGCTAACTGTGGTTACATCCTGGAAGGGGGATGGGATTGATGGTGAGATATAAAAGGTTTCATGTGTTTCATTCAATACATTTCTACCTAATTTCAAATTTTGACAATGGGTATTGTTACTTTAACAATTAATGAAACCAAATGAAGAGAATGAAAGAAAAGCTTTTTGTTGTTGATCTACTTTTTCTATCCTATTCCCCCAGAAGGGCATGCATTCGAAATTAAATTGTTATAATTATAACCATTATGATAGCAATAACAGCAACAGTTTATACAGTAGTTATAAGATGCTTGGCCTTGTGCCAAGTGCTTTACATGCATTATCCCATTTACTTTTTTATTCTAGATTTCATTAATTTTTATTATTTTTATGATAAATATTGTATCAGTCAATTAATTTATTGCCTCTCTACTCCCAGTTGACTCTTCAATACCTGCTCTGTGAGAATGAATGCATCTCCTTTAAGCAATTCTGCTATAAAGGAGGCACGAGGTTAAGTATTCTTAGCAGAAGTCACTAGAGGGACACTACAAGAGGAAAGGGCTCTCCTATGTTTCCAGCTGTGGAATGGTGGGTTGGTGGCGTGGGTGTGGGGGCTTCTGGTGGCTTTTGCACAGCCATATGCTCAGAATGTGCCATCCTTTGGATGTCTGACAGTGCCAGGGTGGCTGACGATCACCTTTGTGTGGTCTTCTCAATACAGACTTCCTGCTCCTCAGTCCTCTTCTTGCCTGCCCTGCTGCCCTGATCCTTTCTGCCCTCTCACTACCCTCCAGAGGGTCTTTCACAGCCTTTCCAGCGGGAACACTCCATGCTGTAAGCCGCCTGCCCACTTGTGCTCCATTCTTGCCTCATGCTCACATGTTGGCCACCAGCTATGGCTCACATATCTGTCTGGGCTCCAGAGGGTTGTTCCCTACTTGCTCGTGACTGCAGACCACGATTAGAGTGAGATTATGGATTTGGGGGAGGAAAATAACAGAGGTAAACTGCCTTTTTTTATAACATTGTATATAGGGCATATGTTACCAGCATGACTTATCACTATAGATGTTAAGCTTGATCTCCTGAGATAGTGTTTTCATGTTTTTTCTACTGTGAAGTGACTCCTTTTAGCCATCCTATCCCTTTTCCATACTGTACTCTTTGGAAGGAAGTGATTATTTGCAGCCCATAGTTAAGGGGTAAGGGCTTGTGCTTCATCCTTTTTGAAAATGAAGTATCTAAAAAAAAAGAAAGAAAGAAAAGAAAATGAAGTATCTATAAATTATTTCGGAATTCTTACATCAGTATTGACTCATAGATATTGATTTTATACTTTGAGGGTATAATCTAATGCTACTTTATTTTGTGTATCTATATACAATAATCTAATGCTACTTTATTTTGTTGCTTAAATCGTTCTAGCTTTGGGCATCGGGAGTTCATTCAGTGAGTACTCATGTCCTTTTGACATGCCCCATAATTGGGCTGGGGTGGTGGTGTTGTTTTTGTTTTCAGCAGTTCCTTATTTTTTGGCACTACAGGATGCTACAGGCTCATTTTGTGTATTTCCTATTCAAGTCCTAGAATCAGTGATTTCTCTAAGGAGTCCTGGTTCCTTTTCACGAAGGATGATAGTATTAGGAACCAAGTTCTGGGTGCTAGATGTGCTCGTTGCTACTGAGATGCTGTCAGTCTTTTTAATTTTAGCTGCTATTTTGGGTTTATGTTATTGGGATTTTAATTTTTCTTTTTAATTTTTAATTTAAAAAGAAATTTTAAATTTCTTTTCACTGATGAGCAAAGGTTAAGTGCCTTTTTACATGCTTTTTAACTATTGTATATCATTATTTGTGAAGTGTCCGAATCTCTTGCCCATTTTAATGCATTTCACATTGCCTTTCACTGCTTTTTATTGTTTTAAAAAGTGAACTGTAGGATTCTTTTGTATATTCTGAACATGATCAATATGAATCTTTCTTAGATATACGCACACATAAATCAGTATGTTGCAGATATCTTCTCTAAGTCTGGCTTGCCTATTCAATTTTTAATCAATTTATTTAAAACTTACATATAGTGAAATTGATTTATCTTAATGTATATATAATTTAGATACGTTAGGGTTTAAATGTGTAATTTTTATCATTTGTTTTCTGTTTGTTTCTTCTGTCTCTTGTTTCTCTGTTTTTCTTTTATTGCCTTTTTGGGCTTTCCATGAACATTTATTGGGTTCTCTGTTCATTTATAGTTTTTTTAAGTGTATCACTTTGTATGACTTTCTTAGTAGTTGCTCTGGATATTATAATATACATGTCGAACTTACCTTTGTCAACAGGTATCAGTGAAGTGTGGAAATGTTTCTTTCATTTAATTCCCTTTGCCTCCTTACTTTTTATTTTTTAAAATAATTTTCTCTACATATATTGAGCACCCATCGAATAAGGTTAAAATTTTTGGTATGGTCATAAAACACGATTTAAGAAACTCATAAGGAAGATAGTCTATTATATTTGTTATTGTATTTATACCTCTGTTTTTACCCATTTCAAAGATTTTCTTTCTGTTCTGGCGGTCCAACTCTTATCATTTAGATTGTGTTTAGAGAAACACCACGAGCCATTCTTGAAGGGTAGGTTTACTAGTGATAAAGTTCCTTGGTTTTCCTTCACATGAGACTATCTTTAGTTCTCTTTGGCCTAAAGAAAATATTTGCCAGAAATAAAATTTATGAATGACAGCTCTTGAAAAAATATTGTGCCACTTTCTTCTGGCTTGTTGCTTTCAGATGATCAATCACTCAAACTGGTGTTCTTTTACAAGTAGTGTGTCGGTTTTTAAAGTTTTTTTTTTCTTTGTCTTTAGTTTTCAGAAGGTTGCTGATTAATTATTCATTAATTTCTTTGGGTTTATCCTGTAAAGTTGCTCCCACCGAAGGTGGTAAGAAAAGAGGCTACAAGGCAAGTGGATCCGAGAGATGAACTTTATTGCAAGCACAATCGGGCCGGGTCACCCTCGGCAGGGTTCCACGACTCATGGGGGGGGTGGAGGGAGTCGGGGAAGTCGCGCTGGGAGGGAGTTGGCAGGGTCCTTTTATGGGGTTGAGGCAGGACATAGGCTTGTGTCCATATTAGGTAAGGTATGGAGGTCATGGGGTGGGAGAAGCCCCTGATGGAGAGTTCCCAATTGGGAAGTTCCTGGGTGGAAACTTCAGTTTCCTGGTGGTGACCTGGAGGCCGCAGTGAAGGGCGCCGTCTTGGAGAGGGTTGGCGGGGTGATCCGCCATCTTGGAGCTCCCGTTTCCCAGCGGGATCCGCCATCTTGGAGCCCCCGTTTCCCAGCCGGCCCATCATATCCTACTTGAGGTTTTCTCAGATTCTCCAATATGTGATTTTTCTATCTTTTCCCAATTGGGGGAATTTTAAGTCATCATTTTAGTTGAATGCTTTTTTTTGAGTACCATTCTTTCCCTTTTTTCTTTCTTGAACTCTGATAAAACAATGTTAACTTTTTTGTTATAGTCACTGAGACTTTGCAAAGTTTTTCTAGTCTATTTTCTCACTGTTGTTCAGGTTTGGATAAATTCTATTGATCCGTCCTCAAGTTCACTGCTTCTATCCTTTGTCATCTGCATACTACTATTGAGGCCATCTAACAAGTGAAAAAATAGTTTTTTTCAGTTACTTTATTTTATAATTCTGTAATTTTCATTTAGTTCCTTTTTTATTTTTTTAAATTTATGATAGTTACAGAGAGAGAGAGAGAGAGAGAGAGGCAGAGACACAGAGGGAGAAGCAGGCTCCATGCACCAGGAGCCCGACGTGGGATTGGATCCCGAGTCTCCAGAATCGCGCCCTGGGCCAAAGGCAGGCGCTAAACCGCTGCGCCACCCAGGGATCCCTCATTTGGTTCTTTTTTATGACATTTTGTAGTTGTTGAGATTTTCTAGTTCGTCATTTCAGAAGAATTTCTAAATGCTTTTTGAAGTATTTTTATGATGGTGGCTTTAAAATTCTTGTCAGATGATTCCAATTTCCGATTCAATGCATCTTGGGATCTGTTGATTGTCTTTTCTCATTCTAGTTGTGGTTTTTCTGCTTCTTGGTATGATGAGTGATATTCAGATGTTCTGGACATTTTAGATATCATGTAACGAACCTCTGGATTCTGTGTAATATTTTTAAGCATGTATCTCCCCTGTTGAGGTGTAGCACAAGGGCTGGGTGGGTATATCTATTCCACTCCCCACTATGCAAATGCGCGGCACTGATTCATACTGCTCTGTGGCAGGCGGGTGGAGTGGAGGTTCAGTTTCTCTCTCAGCCCCGCTGACACCATGTCAGTGCAAGTGGGGCATTGGCTGAGCCTAACTTTTTGCTCTGAAAGGGCCCTTAACTTGCCAGAGTAAGGAGGAGGGAAGTCAAATGCCAACTAGTGCCACTTTCTTTTCATTCCCCTCTTTTCTCTTTTGGGCCCCACTGACACTGGAATGGGTGTATGAAGCAGAGTGGTGATGAGCTCCATTTCTCATTGGCTCATTAAGTCTCTGCTGCCAGGTGGGAGTGGAGGCTTAGCATATTTCTGGACCTGCTAATACCACCTGGACAGTCAAAGCCTTCTCTGCTTTTATTGGGCAGGAGATGGAAGATCAATATTCTGCTGAGCCATGCTGACCCTAACATGGCAGGGGAATCAGAATCCTGTTTGCTTTAGCCAGATGGAGTTGGGGGAGGTGGGGGTGGGGGGGTAAAAGAATCCCCTCCCATGCTTGGCTCTGATGGCACTACTGTGTGGGGACATTGGAACACCACCGTTTGATGTACCTGTGCAGGGGATGTAGGAGGTAAAGTGGTGGGGAAATGGGGATTAAGAATCAGCTTACTTCTTGGTCCAGTTGAAACTGTGAGAGTTGTTTATGGAGATGGATTTTCCACTGGTGTTGATCTGAGTAGGGTAGATATTGCCAAAAATGTTTTCTGTTAGGCTACCCTTTTCCTGGTATTTTGGCTAGGAGGACTAGGCTTTTCCTGGAGACATTTTTTTTTTTTTTGGAGTCTACACCTATTAGAAGTTCTAGGTTGGAGGCTTCTTCAGAGCCCTGTCTGAGATATACAGGAGGCAATAAAGAAACACAAGGAAATTCACCTTGAGTCCCAGGGTCACTAGACAGTCTGCCCTTCCACCTTTCAGGCCCATTTGTGATTGTTTTCATGTTATATTCATGGTGAGAGGGAGGATCTGGGAGGAAAGGGCTAGTTTATTTTCATCAGAACTGGAAGTCACCAACAATATGTTTTTTCTTTTTCTTTTTTTCACCAAAAGTATCTTTTGAAGAGCCTAAGTTTAAAATTTTTTTTTTTCATGGATCAGATACCACCATTAAATAAGATGTTAACTGTTGATTTTTCAAAAATGCCCTATATCAGGTTTAGGAAGTTCCTTTCTACTCCTAATATGTTGGGTAGTTTTTTATTAGTTATGCATGTTGAATTTTGTCATGTGTGTTTTTTATTTTTTTTACATTTGTTGAGATGATTATATGTTTTTTCTTAGTTTGTTATTCTGCTGAAATATTTCAATTAATTTTTGAATGCTAAACTAACTTTGTATTTCTGGCATGAACCCCGCTTAGTCATGATATGTTATACTTTTTACATTTCTTGGATTTAATTTGCTAAAATTTTATTTACAAATTTTTCATGCATTTTCAGTAAGGATATTGGTTTGTAGTTTATTTATTATTATTATTCCTTTGTCATTTTTTGGCATCAGGGCTTTCCTTAAATATTACTTGATTATAACTTTCCTAGACCTTCTCAGTGCCCATAAACCTCATTTCTATTTCTTGTTTCAGCAGGTCTTCTTTTGATAATATTCCCACCTTGCCAACAATAATTAAAGCCTCTGATGGTTAGTAATTAACTTCAAGGTCAAGAATAAATTAGTATACATTTGAATTACAATCTTTTGATTTATAGTGGCCCAAAAATGAAGGTAATTAAATGTTACAGCATTAAACTGATCAAATCTTTAAGGATGAATATTCAAGTAGTTCGTTTAAATAAGGAGCCTGAAATTAAAAAAAAAAATTTTTTTTTTGTAGGAATTCTTCTAACTACCATTTCCACATCAATTTTTTTTTTAGCTATTTTTCCTAGTGGAAACACTTTAGTGACCATAAAGAATATAAACATGGAACATACTTAAACTTGTTCCTATTTTTTCCCATTAGTTTAACTTTACTAAACTATTATGAACCAATTATGCAAAGTGATGATAATTAATTTGCATCTTTAGACAAGTGAAAGGTTTTTACAAAGGATGGTTATTAAATGTTCAGTATCTCTAAGGAGGTTGAAGAAA
The DNA here is from genome assembly GCF_053574225.1 of Canis aureus. Taxonomy (NCBI): domain Eukaryota; kingdom Metazoa; phylum Chordata; class Mammalia; order Carnivora; family Canidae; genus Canis; species Canis aureus. The sequence continues at coordinate 58,008,255 of NC_135630.1, forward strand.
AAAAATAAATAAATCCTTATTACTAGAAGAAATAAGGGGTTTGCAGAACAAAAGAACACAAATAGGGACTCTTTGACCCTCACTCTGAAACCACTAGAAGAGTCTGCTGTTTCTTTTCCTTGCACTAGTTCTACATGGTGCAGCTTCCTCCATCTTTAATTATAGTAATGCCTTAAATTTGATATTTAAATCAGGTGATCAAACTCAATTTTTATTAAAAAAATTAAGCTAGGTATAAGATTATTCTGATGAATAGAACATGAATCATCCATGTTTTAAATTTCTATATTTTTTCCCTTGCTTATAAAAAGCTTAATGCAAATCTTTAAATTTTTGGGTAGTTTTAATAGCTTAATGTTTTCAGGACTACTCTTTTTTGATATATTCTTTTTGAAAAGTTTTTCTCAGTAACTGTGTTTTCCATCTCCATTCTGTGCTTGATATGTGTCAGATTTAATGGGATCCAAAATGTTCTTGTGCAAGTTTATATGATAGTACAGCATAACTTGAATGAGAGCATTATCACAAAATAAGCTGCTACTGAAACCTGGCACTTTATCAAACTTCTCAAGTATTTGAACAGTACAGCAGAGGAGAGCAACTTTTCTTTAGGACCTTCTTTCTTCCTTCTCTCCACTAACTTTGAGTGTGGGAACTCTTGGTGTTCCCTCAGTCTTGATTTTCAAGATTGTTGATCCCTGAAAGCTTTGGGTTTTCAAGAGTTGTTCAAAATTTTGGGCTTACCAATTAAACTCTGTTTTTAAATTATTTTTGAATCTTTAGAATATGTATTTTCTGCCTTTATATGGTATTTGAGCAGATGAGGTGTTATGTGCTATCTTTATCTCATATACATTTTATTTAATATTCATAATAAGTCTGGATGGTAAGTAATGTTACATGTACTTTTTTTTTTTTAATAGCAAACAGAGAATGAAGCTCCAGCTTGGAGAGACTAAGTGATATATTCAAGATCACACAACTAATCCATAGCAGAGCGCATACTACATCCAAGGCATGCTTGAACCTACAACCATGATCTTCTCTTGAACTACAGTCAAGGTGACCTAGTACCAATTTAGAAGAACGTCCAGTAGAGGTGGAGATTCATACAACATTTAAGACACAATGAAGACTTATTCAGAAAGCCTTTGAACATTATCTATACAATCTTAAATGTTCAACTATGGCAGATACACAAGTGACTGTAAAACGAATGAGCATCATCTTACTACTTCGACGAGTTAGCAATTCTGCTTATCAACACTTCAATGAAGTAAGTGAAATCTCATCTTTCTTTTTCCACTCAATTAAAATTTCATAAATTCTATAAACCCTAAAATTTATAAAAACCAGTATTTTGATTTTTTTACATAAAAGACAGTGAAATTAGAATGTAATTAGAATATCCTGAAATCTTTGGGAAAGATTAAAAGATATTTCAAATATCATTTATAACTTAAAAATCCTATTCTTGGCCAAAATATGGCTGCATGGCTAACGTTGATGGATAGAATTTTGTATTTCTTATACTTAAAGAAGATCTTATTTTATATTCTTTATTAAAAGAAAACCTTTATTTTTTAATCATTTCAAGGATTGATTTTATTACCCATTGCCTTGTAGAAAAATGGGATCATAGATAGGAAAGGGGGATAGTCAAGAAAATTACAATTTATTTTTTATCTCCATGCATGTGTTCATTGCCTAAAGGGTCTCATTAGCGTTTAAATTTACCAAGAAGTCACAAGACTGTTTGATGTGTGATTGAACACTAATTCTCAACAAATGCCATAAAAGCATCACAGAGTGTGGCAGACAATGGACATCTCTCTTAGAACCTGGGAGAGCCCTTTGAGGGGCAGTAGTAGGTGCTGATAATGATCCATTGGGCTACTGGAGCTACCTCATCCAGAGAGATCCGAGGGTCCCAGGGTCACTTTGTGACTGATAGATGTATCGAGTATTCACTGCCTTGCTTCCAGAAGGGAGATAGCAGCCTGATACAATCGTAGAGTCACAATAAGGTTAGGTGCAGCAGAAATCAATTCCTTGCTTAGCGTCTCTTGACTTTTCATCTTGCTTCCTTCTGTGCTGGTCTCTCCTGAGATCACTCCCTTAAAAAATAACTTGCCGAAGAATCCTAGTCTCAGGTCTGCTATTGAGGAACTAGACTTAAGACTTGAGGAAATTTAATTATCAGAACTTATCTTCCTTGCCTATATTTCTAGTGTGCCTGGGTTCACTTTTGATCTATATGGATGCCTACATAGCCATTAAGATTGCTGGTTGTGGTACTTGATTCTATTTCACCTTTTCTCTATGCCCTTCTTCCATTGATGGAAGAGTATTGAAGTCGTATATTATAACGTTACAAAGAATTTCATAAGCTGTTGAATGTGGAAATAAAATGCTCATTTATATTTTTGAGGAAATTACTAAGATTACTGAAAGTCACAATCAATGGAAATCACCTCCTTTCTTCCTGTATGCTTTTAGAAATAATTTTATAATTACTCTTCTGTTCCAGATTTTATTACATCCCACTCATTTCTCCTGCTGGCAGCTTCTCACTGTGTTTTATGTATTTGTCAGTTTTGCCTGATTAGAAATATTAACAGATATGAAACAGAAGCTGATTTTTTTACCCCCATCCAATGCGGACACCATTAATTTATAACAAAGCTGTTTTGCCATTACTGAGAAAGAAAAAAAAAATGCAAACAGCTGGTTTGATGGAAAATCTCCCCTAATCCCTGGAGAACAAGGAGTTCAGATGTGATATATGCTGACAGAGGGTGAAAAAATAATCTTCAGGCAGATAAATTAGTGCAGCTAGGATGGGCAGGAACAGGACTGGCATCCTGGAGAAGAGAATACAGGGCATCCTGCGGTCATACCGTTCACTTAGAAAAGGTGACATTGGAGAATGACAATAATCAGTTTACCAGTGTTTCTAATAATGAAAGAGTGCTAAACATGCAGAAGTGAAGTGTTGTATATATCACATATAAAGGCGGTTCATCTCCTTAGAATCCTTTTAAGATTATTGTTCTATCTCAGTTGATATTTTCCTAAACACCAGTAGAGGCCTCCAGACACTTCATTAAGTAAACAACACGCCATCCGGACACAGGGGAAAGGATGATGCCTATTGTGTCCACTGGCGTGGAGAGGAATCAAATGGAATCTTTGATGAAGGTGAATTCAGTAAGAGTCAACTATGATTAGAAGAGGTGCTAAATTTTGCTGTATAACCTGCTCAAATGCCTAATAAAAATTCTTTGGTCTAGAACAGAAAGTCATGATACATATAATTATTGTTATTTTAGATGACACTTAACTAATCATCACAATGTGGGCATTTCTCTGTTAACAATTTATCATGGTAGTAAGACCATTTTCTCAAGCCACCCAACTCGCCTCGTATTCTTGGAATCCAAACACTGTAGTTGAAGAGGATGGGAACAAGATAATTAGTGGACCCAACATGAATTATTTGGCAAGTACTACTTTTCTGTTTCAAGTTTTGAACTAAGCATAGCTTTAAAGGAAAAGTTTATGAAATAGTTACTATCCACAAAAGCCTTACAGAAGATACAGCTAACTCAATAAAGAGCTTACTAATGAGCAGTCTAAAGCTCCTCTTTTATTCTTTTTAAAGGCTTATTTATTTGAGAGAGAGGGTGAGTGGAGGGAGGGGCAGAAGGAGAGAACCTGCAAGCAGACTCCCAGCTGAGTGCAGAGCCCACCTACTTGGGGCTCCATCTCACAACCCGTGTGAGATCATGCCCAGAGCCTAAAAACAAGAGCCTGGTCACATGTTGAACTGACTGAGCCACCCAGGCTCCCCACTCCTCTTCTATTTTTAAGTGTATGCATTTATATGCCTGATTGCAAGCAAGCAACAAGATCTGCACGCCTGTTATTGGTTAACCACATATTTCCCCCCTAAGTTTTAATGAATAATCACAATTAGAAATCACCCACGTCCTCTAACATGTTAGGACATCTGCTGCTTCTGAGGTCAATCCATCAGATTCTGCATATCACTGATAAAATCTGCTCGGCCTCAACCCCTTATTAACGGCTTTAAGAAACTCCAGCAGCTTCATTATATATTAGACACTCCTCTGACTGTACCTTTAGCTGACAGTATAAATACATTCATTTTGCTGTCACATTAATTGATTTTAGCTAATTAGGAGCGTTTTTTTGGCCTTAATTTGATAAGGAAGTGTGAATGCATTTCCCCCCCACAGCAGTTGCTGGGGTATTAGGAGAGTGTTAATTAGGCACATTTCTTCTGTCAGGTTGATGGTTCTAAACAGTGTTCACCACACGGACCACGACGGGCAGGGCCACGCGAGGGTTGGCCGCCAGTGTGATTAGCTGGCGTGGGTCAGTTACCTCTGGGACAGTCCGGCCTGGGGGAGGACGCAGGCGCCTTCCGCAGGGGTTGCTCAGATGCTAAGCCTCGGTCCCCCCATTTCAGGACGGGCACCGAGGAGGGCACGTGATGGGATGAGCACTCGGGGTTATACTATATGTTGGCAAATTGAATTTAATAAAACACTAAAAAAAAAAAAAAAAAGGAAACTCTCTTCTTCAGTCACAGTCCAGCTTTGTGTTCAATGCGGGCCCTTCTGAATATTAAGGCAAAAGTCATGGGTTTTGAAAATCAACTAGCCCTAAAGTATTTGAAGGTTTTCTGAGCAGGTTGGGCCCAGAGATTTCTTTGTTCAGTCTCTTCTGCTGGAGGCAAAAATGGGGCTGTCGCCCCGAGCAGTGAAGCAAAGGGAAACAAACAACAGAGCAGTTGGGGTTCCTTCTAGGAGCCCGTCTGTAAATGGAGCCCATTCAGTGTCTTTTGTTTATTTGTGAGGCTTTTCTTAGGGAATGCGTAAGAAGGGACTTCAAACAAGTAACCATTTAGGAAAGGACCAGAAGGGATCTTTGACCACATCATTTTCAATTTTGTGAGAAATGATTTATATCATGTGAGTTTTCTGTGAAGATACAGTTGATCTCTAAGGCATGTGCTTTGCATTTCCTTTGTTTTCTCTTGTAGCTCTTACACTAACCCTTTACACATCTGTCTCCCATCCTGCTGGTGTGACCAACCCATAAATAACAGGAGCAAATAAAATCATCTCTGAACATCCTCCAGTTATTACATTCTAGCACTTTGAATCTGCAAATCGAACCTCAAATGTTAATCTCACTGCCAAAAGACCTTTTTAAAGCCTTCATTGGAAGTATCTGCTGTTGTCGGTTTATAACTATAGAATGAGTCCTAGAGTCTATGTGTCTAAAAGAGGATGGAGGGAGGGAGGAACCCCTTAACAGAATGCCAAGCTCTTTGGCAGAAGTATTGTTCCAGTAGAAAGAATATATTTGGAGGCTTCGTCTCTCTGTTGGTTATGAACTTATTTAGTTGGTCTTCGTGAGTCTTACACGTCTTCTTTGTAAAATGCAGATATTAATGCCTCTTCTAGCACAGTTGTCAATATTAAATATTAAACGTCTTTTTCTTTTGTCATCCTAGTGTTCATCCTGGTCCTTCTTAATTCTAAAACAAAAGTCACAATCATTTAACAATGATTAGCAAATAATAAGTGTTTGCTTATGTGACTACTGTCTATTGTCCTCTGTTAATATAAGCTCCACGTAGAAGATGTATATGTCTCATTTCAACACTGCCCCCAGCTCCTGGCATGTGGCAGACATCAATAAATGTTCGTTGTATAGCTCAGTGAAATGTCAGCCATTATGGCACCTAATATTGATATGATTGTTACTTTTTGTAGTTAAAATTTACTAGCTGAAATCCAGCATGAACACAAACTCTATAAAAACAAAAGCAGTATTTATATTTGTATTTGAAGTAATTCTAAAAATGAATTATACAAGCTTCCATCTCAAGAGCACAGGAAGAAAGCAAATCAAAGCTAAAGAAAGTAGAAAGAAGGAAATCCTGAAAATAAGATCAGAAATCAGTGAAACAGGAAACAAATATAAGATAGAGAAAATCAAATGTGATTTTACTAATCAAATTAGTAATAAAATTCCTAAATCTTTAACAAAATTGACCAAGAGAAAAGAGAGAACATGAAACATTACCAATGTGATAGATTAAAAAGTGGTTATTCCAGGACACCTGGTGGTGCAGTCAGTTGAGCTTCTGATTCCTGGTTTCAGCCCAGGTCATGATTTCAGAGTTGTGAGATTGAGCTCAGAATCCAGCTCCATGCGGAGTATCGAGTCTGCTTGGATTCTTTCTTCTTCTTCCTCTGCCCCCCCCTTCTCTCTTTGTCTCTCTCTCTCTCAGATAAATAAATAAATCTTTTTAAAAAATTTTCACAAAAAATAATTTACCAAAAATGATACCATTTAATCACCTATTTTTGAGGAAATTGAAAATATTATTACAAAAACTTCCCACAAGAAAACTCCAAGTCTAAGTGGCTTCCTCATGAATGCTTCTTAATATTTATAATGAGTGAACTTGTAAAAAACTAGAGTATAGAAGAACAGGAGTACTTCTTAATTTTATGAAGTCAGCATAACCTTGATACTACAATTTGACCAGGACACTACAGAAAAGGAAAAATTAGTAACCAAACATAGACGTGAATAATCTTTAAAAATTAGCAAATGTTACATAACCATATATAAATCCCCATGATTTATATGTATAAAAACCTCATTTTTAATGGAGTGAGTTAACAAGGAGATCAGTCAATGTCGCAATTATGTTTATAGCTGCATTATTTTTAAAAATGATATTCTGGAAACAACCCGAATGTCCTTTAACAGAATAAGTATTTTAATTGTGATATGTTTATAAAATGAAATACTATACAACTATGAGAATAGATGAACTCTAACTAAATGCAGAAAACATTAGTGACTATCACAAAGATAGTATTGAACAAAAGAAGCTAAAGTATTGTTAGTCAGATATGGGTTAAGCTTGGATGGAGGTAGTAGTGACTGGGAGGAGACAGGAATGAGGTTGGAAACCATTTTTTTCCTGATATGGGTAACTTGTTACTTAGATGTGTTCAATAGTGAAGATTAATTAGCATCATGCTCAATTACGATTCGTGCACCTAGATGAATGCTTATACTACTACAAAAGGAAGTTCAGATGATGCACATACACAAATGCCTGCACACAAGGTAATAATGTAGCCTACTACTTGGCCTGCAGAGCTTAGCATTTGTGTCCATGGTATGTGGCAGCAAATTCCCATTGTGACAGCTGTAGTGTCGACCAAATCATGTTTAGCATGATGTAAAGGGAAAAACTAAGTAAATGCAATAAGAACTAAGTTGCTTGGTCTGGACATCAGGTACTCCTACAAATATATAAATAGATGAGTCTGTAATTTGTATATTGCTTTTTTTTTCTTATTTTTTCTCTTAAGGGTTTACACTGTAATTGTTCTTTAGTGCTAGAAAATTTAAAAAGGTCATCATTTTTTTAATGTCTAAAGAGCATTTTATTTCATACATATATTAAAATCCATTTAAAACTTACCTTCGTCTGAACATTTTAGGTGGTTTTCAAATTACTGCCCTTCCGAACAGTGCCTACATGGTCTCCCTTTACAATGACTGCAGTCATTGCTCTGCTTCTGGCAACCTGTCATATACATTCCATTTCTCATTGTTCTCTGCCAGGTGCACACAATTCACATGGCAGAGAGAAAAGGCCGTCCCAATATTCTTAATCATTTCTGAACTCTTCTTTCCCAAAATGGCATCTCATAAGCCTATTGTAAAATAATGTTCCTTGAGACGGCTCCTGATTAGAGACCCTAGAAGGTCTGGATAAAGAAACAATTAAAACTTTATTATCTTAAACTCTGCTGCATTTGTTGAGGAAGCTGGGATGTTGTGCAATTGTTCTGAAACTTTCCAATAACTAATACTTTGCACATTTTTGTTTTGTTTTGTTTTTTAATTTTTTATTTATTTATGATAGTCACAGAGAGAGAGAGAGAGAGAGAGAGATTGGCAGAGACATAGGCAGAGGGAGAAGCAGGCTCCATGCACCGGGAGCCCGACGTGGGATTCGATCCTGGGTCTCCAGGATCGCGCCCTGGGCCAAAGGCAGGCGCCAAACCGCTGCGCCACCCAGGGATCCCACTTTGCACATTTTTGAAACTAAAAATGAAGAGCTCATTTTGTGAGCATATTTTAAATTTCTAGTAATGCCTCAACTCTTCAGACTTTCTTAGTCGGATAGAACCAAATTCCAGCTAAAAGAAAATGAAAGAAAGAAAAAGAAATAGAAGAATAGCTCTGAACACATAATGTTCCTCATTTTTGTTGACACTGTATTTCCATCTAAGTGAATGCACATTATAGTTCCAAGGTGGTAAATAGATGTTCATAATTCATTAATCCGTAGTTCAGAGGCGAGGATGAATGCATTTCTGTGCCACTATTTATTTAAAGACGAGTAGAAGAATGTGATTCTGACTTCCTTGCAGTGAAATTATTCACAAAAAGAAAAGAAAATGGCCCTTCTCCGCCTGAGATGCAACATCTCTACCGGCGAACACAGCTAACTCTGCAATAGTTCACTAAGACAGAGAGGGTAAGTGGAGATAAATCCATTTAGAGAGTTTGCAACAAAGCAGACCTGACTGGAGACTCAAGTCCTATAAAACTTGATTTGAGACAAGCGAGGAGGGAAATTTCCTCTTCAAAACACATGGTAGATGGCATCTCCTTCCTTTAAAATGTTTAGGTGAGATAAGCCAGTTCATAACAATCTACAGTGTCACTTCCCAGGATAATATGTCTTAGGAAATGACTGATTCAGTTTTCTTTTGATAAATAATCTTTATGGGGTCTTGCATCCATTTCTTTCCCTTCAATCTGTCACTCTAACCCTTGGTTTTTGAATCCACTCTGCTTGGATATATAAGTAAAAATTCATAAAAACAAAAGTAGTAGAATGGGCAAATATGCCATCATATATTTTTATTTTTCCATGCCTTTGAGGAAAAAATTCATGTTGATTTTGTACTCTCATTCCAAGGTAACTTTGAGTAGCTATCATTTGAGGGTAATTTGCTCTGATATCTTTGTGTACTGACCTCTTTGCTGAAGAGTGTTTTTTTCTTCCCTTTAGAATTGTTGACCATGTAAGATAAGGATAGAGCTTCAAAATCCACAGAAAGGTGACAACGTAGTAGGATAAATGGACTAATTGTTCCTCAAATAAAATCTCAGAAAAAATTTAAATGAACATCTGTTTGAAGAATAGAGCTATTAAAGGGAATGTTCTGCACAAACAATATGCCACGCAGAATACTTGTACAATAATGCTGTGAAATTGTTTAATTAACTCATAAAAGAGGGAATCTAGTAAAGGAAATGTATGCAGTGCACTCTGGAGATATTTGACAGTCTTTAAGAGCAGATGTGATTATGATTATAATTATTTTAGTAAATTGGACCATAATTTCTCTTTCTGTTGTAAAATAAGGTGCAGTATATTATGAATCGTAAGTAAGAAAAACCTTTAAACATAAGTAATTCATGCAAATCCTGACTTTTGTTAAAGCTACAGTATTGTTATCATTACCTTTTTTAATTGAGGCGTACTTTTGTAAATACAACTGAGAAGAGTAGGTTTTCAACATGTAATTAGATTGGATTTTAGGTCTTCTTTGTGGAAATTGGTTTCAATATTTTGTAGACCTGACTTTCACCATAGATTTGGATTATAGGGCGCCTGGCTGGCCCAGTGGTTGAGCGTCTGCCTTTGGCTCAGGGAGTGATCCCAGGGTCCTGGGATCGAGTCCCGCGTCGGGCTCCCTGCATGGAGCCTGTTTCTCTCTCTGCCTGTGTCTCTCCTCTCTCTGTGTCTCTCATGAATAAATAAATAAGTAATCTTTTAAAAAAAAAGATTTGGGTTATAAAACAGTACTTTTATCTCTCATTTATAAGATCAATTATTTCTAAGATCATGGTGTGTAAAGAGTATGGAGTAATTTTACCTTATCATCAGCAAGATTCCATCAGAGACCCTATAGTACTGAACATAAAGGCTACAATAGTTTTTCTTTTCTTTTCTTTCTTTTCCTTTTCTTTTTCTCTTCTCTTCCCTTCTTTTGTTTATGCATGAGGTCAACCAGTTTGACTTGAAGGGGATTCATTGACTACCATGATATATTAAGTTTTTTGATATTACTATGCAAATTTATTATTTCTATGCCCTTCTATTATTTTTCACTCTTATTCATTTTGGAAATTGCATATTTTTATATTCATAACTTTAGTCAGTAATTATAGGAATGTTACATTTTCTCTATATTGCCTTTATCACTCTTATTAACTAAAATTACTGCTAGAAGGAAATTAATCAGACAAATTAGTATGCCTATTCATGAAACCTAGATTATAGTAAACCCCAAGATTAAGACTAATGAAACAATTACTTATTTAATCATTATTAAAAATGAGAACATTGCTCAGATATTTGACAGTAACTGCAGCAAGCTTTGAAAGCAGACAAATGAATGTGTTTTTCTTGACTGCTCTTTCATGAAAGCAAGATTATTATCACCTGCTGGGAGTTTTGCTTTCATATTTGATATTTTCCTAGGAAAAAAAGCCTCTCCTTACTAGAAAAAGAGAAAATTTAATTTCTCCAATAGACTTCTCTCTTTGAAATTTAAGCTATTCTGACTCTGACTTTTTAAAATTTAAGATGTTCATGGAAATGTTCTTAAGTCAGGGCTATAGACACTTATGGGCCCAATATTTTTGTTTCTTTATAATAATAAACACCACACTAGAATTATAAATATTTACTTAAAGTATTCCTTAAAACAAAATGAAAAAATTTAAGTTAAACATGTATTCAAAAGCAAAAGGTACTATATGGCTAATAATAAAAATCCATAATCCTTTCCTCTGCATGTTATGTCAGCAGTTTCCTGATGCCCAATGACAACCATATTTAATCACTCCTGCTTTTAGGTCTTCTAGGTGAATGCCTTAATGTTGTATTGCTTTTCTTATTTCTCATTTTTTTAAAAGATTTTATTTATTTATTCATGAGAGACACAGAGAGCTAGAGAAGCAGAGACACAGGCAGAAGGAGAAGCAGGCTCCATGCAGGGAGCCCAACGTGGGACTCAATCCTGGGATTCCAGGGTCACACCCTGGGCTGAAGGCGGCGCTAAACCACTGAGCCATCCAGCTGCCCTCGCTTATTTCTCAATTTAAACACTAGCAGAAAGTTAGCGATTTTCTGCTATGGTAGCCAAAGATTTTATTCACACTACTTCCCTTATTTTATTTCCTTCCTTTCTAAAAAGTTCTGGGTTAGTAATTTTATTAGGTACGTTTGCTAATCTCAGTACTATATTAAAAGTATCTATTTCTTTTTGTATCAAATCCAAACAGTCTCTTGGTTCACGATATTGTAAGGTAAAAACAGCATTCCTAACACTTCATTACTCTATTTTCTACCATACTTGGGTTGTTAGAAAAAAATAGTGGATGAAATTTGAATTTTAGATAAACAACTAATTTTTTAGTATAAGTATGTCCCAAATTTGCATACGCTCATTATTCAGTGGATGAAGTGATATTTGGTTAATCAGACTTGAGAAAGAAGAGTATATTGGGGAGGATACAAAAAATAAGATAACCAATTTACCTTCATGACCCCAATAGCTGTAAGAGTTTGGGATACCAGATACTTCTTAATTGGGCACAGGAGACAAAGATTGGTGAAAGGCACATTTTATCTAAGGAGTAACTAGACTCCCAGATCACCCCCCCAAGCCATCATAGCCGGGCAAAATCCCAAATCAGAAGAATTTCCCAGCAGAGGAAATGAAGTTTCCATTTCTGGCAAAGTTGATATAAAGAGACTTAACTCAGGAACAGCAAGCAAAGCTAAGCATAGGGTGTAGCCCTGGATTGGGAGCATGAAGCTTGAGTGAAAATCAATGTTCTACACTGGGAGTCTTCCAGACTTCTTTTCCTTTTTGGCTCTCAGAATGCTGATGGCAGCACCATTGAGGAGTAGCCTGGAGAGTTCCCATCCTGTGCTCAAAAGACTGGATCAAAATAAAAAGTGTATAAAACTATCATTAGGACATCTCAAGTGAAATAGCATGGTCCTCTTCTTTTTTTTTTTTTTAAGACTTTATTTAAATCATGAGAGACACACACACAGAGGCAGAGATATAGGCAGAGGGAGAAGCAGGCCCCCTGCACGGAGCCTGATGTGGGACTCGATCCCGGGACTCCAGGGTCATGCCCTGAGCCAAAGGCAGATGCTCAGCCACTGAGCCACCCAGGCGTCCCACATGGTCCCCGTCTTATTGCTCATGGTAAGAGCTATCAGTCTAAAGATTTTTTTCCTCCTGCAAGCAGGGGTTTAGTACCTCATGTTTAAATATAAATTGCTGACCATGGAAAATGGAAAACCAAACGTTGGAATTTCCTTATGCAGAAGGCAAAGACCAAAATGAGCAGGTAGAAAAAGGAGACTCGGTGGAAACAAAGTTGAGAAAGGAAAGAGAATAAAACTTAAAAAACAAAGAGTCTTTACACGCTACCTGGGTAGGGGTTCATACAGCCTTGGTTTGCATTCCCGTCATTACCTAAAGGGTAACTTTCACGATGTCCAGAGACCTTGATGTCCTGAAAATGAAGGAGGAGGATGTCCTCAAATTGCTTGCAGCAGGAACCCACTTAGGTGGCACCATCCTGGACTTCCAAATAGAACAGTGCATCTACAGAAGAAAGAGTGATGACGTCTACATCATAAATCTGAAGAGAACCTAGGAGAAGCTCCTGCTTGCAGCTCATGTCATTGTGGCACTGAAAACCCAGCTCATGCCACTGTCCTACCATCTAGGAATCCTGGTCAGTGAGCTATGTTGAAATTTGCTGCTGCTACGGGAGCCACTCCTATTGTTGGCCACTGCACTCCTGGAACCTTCACTAACCAGATCCAAGCACCTTCCAGGAGCTGAGACTTCAGGTGGTTATTGATCCCAAGGCCAATCACCAGCCTCTCACAGAGGTGTCTTATGTTAACCTGCCTCCCACCACTGTGTCACACAGACTCTCCTCTGCACTCCGTGGACATTGCTATCTCCTGCAACAAGGGAGCTCACTCGCTGGGTCTGATGTAGTGGATGCTGGCCCAGGAAGCTCTGCACATGCGAGGCACCATTTCCTGTGAACAACCCTGGAAGATGTGATCTGATCTCTACTGTAGAGATCCTGAAGAGATAGAAAAGGAAAAGCAGACCTCTGCTGTGAAAAGGCTGTGACCACAGAGGAGTTTCAGGCTGAATAGACTGCTCCAGCGCCTGAGTTCACTACTGCTCATGAGGTTGCAGACTGGTCTGAAGGCAGGTTGATGCCCTCTGTGCTCATTCAGCAGTTCCCCCACAGAAGACTACAGTGCTCAGCCTGCCGCTGAAGACTGGTCTACACCTCTCACTGCTCAGGCCACTGAATGGGTAGGAACAACCACTGGGTGGTCTTTTTAAAAAATTTTTTAAAAAAATATCTTATTTATTCATGAGAGACACAGAGAGAGAGGCAGAGACACAGGCAGAGGGAGAAGCAGGCCCCATGCAGGGAGCCCAACATGGGACTCAGTCCCTGGGTCTCCAGGATCACACCCTGGGCCGAAGACATGCTAAACCACTGAACCATCCAGGCTGCCCCCACTGAGTGGTCTTAAGCTACTCTTCCACAAAGGCAAACAAAATGAAAATAAAGTTAACAGAAAATAAACAGTTTCTAAAAAAGAAGAATGAAAGAAAGAAACTGCAAGTAAAGTTCTCAAGACAAGATATTGCATTTTAAACAAGAATGGAGTATCTTGGGCAGCCCGGGTGGCTCAGCGGTTTAGCGCTGCCTTTGGCCCAGGGCCTGATCCTGGAGACCCGGGATCGAGTCCCACGTCGGGCTCCCTGAATTGAGCCTGCTTCTCCCTCTGCCTGTGTCTCTGCCTCTCTCTCTCTCTCATTCTCTCTCTGTCTCCCATGACTAAATAAGTAGAATCTTAAAAAAAAAAAAAAAAAAAAAAAAGGAGTATCTTTGTGAGGGAGGTTCCTTTGAATAAGAAAGAACTTTTTCAAACTACAAACTGGATAAGAACAAACCTTAAAATCAGTAAGATGTTTAGCATATATATTTGATGCAGTCTTCCCAGAAGTAATATCAAAAGACAAAAGGTGAGAAATTAGAAGAAAAGTTAGGAAAATAATATTTTTCCAAGAGATACAACTAATGAATTATATGAATCCCAAAAAAGAGAATAGAACAAAATGTAAAACATTATGAACTAATACATTTCCTAAAACTGATGAACATAAGCTTTCAGACTGAAAGAGTTCATGAGTAATCCAGAAAAAAAAAAAATCCACAAAAAACCCCACTAACACTGGAGATATGGGTCACAAATTTCAGAACATCAGTGATGAAGAAAATAAAGGTCTGAGAAAGAGTGATGGAGAGCAAATGAGAATAGAGGAAAAGGAGGGAGGAGAAAAATCACACCAAATAGTTCAAGTATTAAGCTCTTTTCAGCTTTTTAAAAGAAACATTGAAAATAATAAGAGTACTGTATAAGAATCCTGAGGGAAAATAATTTCCAACTAAGAATACTCTACTCAGCTAAGCTACCAATTAAGTATGGAGGCAGAAATAAAATTTTCCAGACATGTCTTGAGACAAATGGAAATAATCAGAAGGAAGGAAGAGAAAAAAGAACTATATATTTTTTTTATATATATAGGACTTAGGACACTTCTTATGTACCCCATATCATATAATCGTCCCCAAAGCAATAGGAATTAAATATAGTACACACATATGGCAAAGAAAAGTCACTCTTAGATTTCTAGGAGATACCAGAGCTTTATTAAGCAGGTGCTGAGCTCAGTAGGATTCAATTTTTTATAGGGTTAGTAGGATACTACTAGCAGTGCAAACCTAAGCTACACTAATAAAATTATGGAGTCCACATCAAGGAAGATCACGGTTTTACTGTACTACGTCTGGGTCATACCACATTTGGAGCCTTGTGGGATTTGATTTATGTTGGGACATAGGCTGAACAAAGGAACAATGACTGTGAGGAGGATCAAAACCAAACAGTGAGAAGTCGTCATTTACATGTTATATTCACATAAGGAACATTTGGAAGAACCAAAGATTTAATCCCGTAGAAAGGAAGACCTACTGGAGCACATTATGGCTACTTTTTAAGTATTCTTGTATAGAAGGAAAGGATTTTATTCTGGATTGCTGCTAAGACTGGAGAGAGAGACACACAGAAGTTATAGGAAGCACTTGATGGAGCAATTTCTAATAAATGGTGAATGGTGGACCAATAACAAATTCTCACAAATTATTTACTGACCCTTTGTTGGAATCATTTAGGGAACAGCCCGATGATCATCAGTTAAACACTTTGAGAGAGGATCCCCACATTGGAATAGAAATTGCTCCAATTGCGATGTAAAGTATGATCTAGGTCTAAAATTCTACATTCTTAGATATTTCAGTTTTGATATTCAGTCCCCCAATACCGATTATTCAATAAATAAGTATTAGCATATCAGATATGTCAGGAAACAAAGTAGACACCGTCCTACCTACTGCAATGTTAAATCCAGCAGAAGGGCTAATAATTAAGCAGATAATTGCCGAAATAATTAATTTTAACTGTAATGAACATTATGAAGAAGTAAAGAATATTATGGTAATAAATGACACATGATCTAATCTAGTTTGGAGGGACAGGGAAGATTTCTTTAAAGAAGTGATATTTAAGCTGAGACCCAAAGGTTAAGTTAGACTCTATGAAACTACTCTAGAGTAGTAGGGTTGAGGTTCAGCAAAGTGTCTTGGATTAGGAAAATGTACATACTGAAGCAAAAGATTCTAACTTAGCACTCGGCCAATCTTACAAATGTCCCTTATCATCTCCCCTGTTTATTGATGTGCTATTGATATTGTCTGGAGGTGGCTTTTCTGCTTTCTGGGAAGTCCTCTTTGCTCACAGCCTAGCTGTTTTGCTTTGGGTTCATACTTTGGGAACTTTTAGTTTGATTGAGTGATTTTGTTATTATTTTATTGTTGTTGTTGGCTGTGACTGACACCAGGACCTACTTCTCAGGCACTCAGATGAGTCAGATTCTGAATTATAGACCTCGAAGGCAAATGAGATTGCTTTCCTGCCCTTGACTTTAGAGCTCAAAATACTGTGGTTTAAATGCCACCCGCGAAACAAAGCAGTGAGTGAGGAATGGCTGTAGGAATAAATGAACTCATCCTTCTCCTGAGTGTATTTCAAAAACCTACAGAGTGAAATCTTTCATCTAAATTAAAGATGGACCCTCACAAAACTTCAAAGAGTTTGATGATATGAAAGGAGCAGCCGGGGCCTATGAAGTGCTGGTGAATAATTACAATCTGAGATTTATTGGTGACCACTCTTGTGTCATTAAAAGGTTGGCTGACCAGATAAAACCAGGCATTGGCTAGAGGGAGAAGTCTGGAGCCTCTCAGTCTTTTGAAATTTCTAAGGAGTTTTCCAAGGGGAAAATCAGTATTCACATGCTATATAGGAAGATCTTTACATAGACCTAATGGATTCATCTGGCTCAGGATGCTTCATTTGACAACATCCGATTCAGTGCCTGAGAAATGTCATTATGCTTTAGATCTTAGGGATATCCATCATGCCTGCTAAGAGTTGAATGGAACGTTCTTACGTTTACGGGGGATGTTATCGAATCTACAGTGTTGGTTAGCTTCAGATCAATTTGGCAAAAGAACGTTTTATAATGGCATTTGACACAAACCATTTCAAGGACTATGTAATCAAAAAAGTGTCACCTATAACATGATTATGTGGACATTCTTGACTGAGTTTTCATAGCGTTGAGTAGTTCTTATAGTGTGACTCACGGTAAGACACCCAGATAGTGGCTTTTGTTTAATACCTAGGATAGTGAGGTTTCTAAATGCTATGAGCACCAGGTCCTTTTAATAATAGAGCTTACAGATGAGGTGTTCAAGTCCTATAACTAAGTGTCAAATTGTCACACTAAAATTGAAAGCTGAGCATTTTGTCAGTGACAGCTTTTTTTTTTTTTAAAGATTTTATTTATTTATTCATGATAGTCACAGAGAGAGAGAGAGAGGCAGAGACACAGGCAGAGGGAGAAGCAGGCTCCATGCAGGGAGCCCGACGTGGGATTCGATCCCGGGTCTCCAGGATCGCGCCCTGGGCCAAAGGCAGGCTCCAAACCGCTGCGCCACCCAGGGATCCCTCAGTGACAGCTTTTATCCTCACTCCAAAATCTTTAATTTTTAAAATAATTGTTTTGTTGCACAACTACCCTAGAAAAGATATTTCATAACAGCTAGTTTACTTTTAAAGTGATTTCTCATCTGAAAAAAAAAATGCATTGTTTTTGAACTGAGTATTTTGAAATTTTGCAGACGTTGTTACAAATCATACCCCCATTCACCTGAAGTAAGATCACAGGTGGTGTTCCTGTGTGAGTCAGGGGATGTTGAGAATTCTAGAGGTAACATCTGGACCTTAGTGTGATATTGGTAGGCTAATTAGGACTGGAGCTGATTGCTTTTCTTAATTGCAATTTCTTATCTTCTAGTTAATATTAGACCTGTAGACCAGATGGATGGTGACTTGTGACAGGTAAATGAAGAATTTGGGGGGAGAAATCATGAGCATACTTTTAGTAACAATTGGGTAATTAAGTTAGGGTTTTTAGGATGGAGACTTTCCTTTTTCAAGCCTGTCCCCTGAAATGTGCCGTTCCTCGAGCTCCTTACAGCTTTCAGAAACATGGTATAATTTATTTTCAGAGGTATGCTTTGCTATGTTGGGTGAGGTCAAGAGCCTCGAGAGTGAAGATGACAGTCCTGTAAAGAGAGTGAAGAGAACCTGGCAGGCAAAGTTAGTCCCAGCAAAGCAAAGTAGAAATTGGAGCAATAATGAGATGGTTGAATAAATTACATAAATTACGCAAGTTCCTCATTTTTTTCGATGGGCTTTTCCAGCGTATGATATTACAGTTCTGGCTTTTTAAAATATTTTTATCCAAGTGGCTTTCAGTGGAACCTTATCTGTACAGACAGGTCTAATGTTGGATATTGTATTCTCCTGCAGTTTTGAAGTTTGATTACCTATTGAGAGAATCTTGAGACCTAAATGAATGGTTGAAGGATTAAGACAAAGTTGTTGATTTTCCCCCTAGATACTACTTTCTTCCCCCCATACCATTTTCCCTGTGGTAATGTGTAGTATTCCTTAGGCAAGGAAACTTTTTGCCTTGCTATTTCACTGGAGTAAAATAATTTTTAATTAGATATTACTATTTTCTCAATTCTACAAAGAATTTAAACCTCACGACATAAGTGGTGAATGACAAAAATATTTTGACACGTGTGAATGGCGTTTCTGATTCAAAGGCTAAATTCATGCAAGGGTCATTATTTTGTTAATTTTTCATTACAGTGTCCAACTTGAGGGATGTGTATTGATATAACATAGGATCCAAAAGCAAAAATAAAAGTCTATATACCCAATTCTAGCTACAGCACATGCCAATAGTGTGGTGTCTGCTGTTTTGTAAAAAGACTGAGGAGGTTTCTTAATCAAATTTCTTACAAATCTTTGATGTCTGCTTATTTATTTTCTGCAGAGCATCAGCCTCTTCATGTTTGATGTCCCAGTAGCAAGAGCCTGTTTCTGTTGAGTTTGATTATAGAAAGCGAGGCATGCTTACAGGGAACCCAGCTGGAAATATCCAGTTTGCTGCCTTAGTTTCTTTCATCCTGGAAGAGAAAGGAGGATGAAGAGCAGTTATAGAATTGGTAATTGTACTACTGGCAGAGCCTCAAATGATATTTATTCTATTATACTCACTTGCAACCAGAGAATTCATTTTTGCAGCAGATGGAAGGTGGATAGCATGCAAATGCTTGGATTAAATACACTGTAATGCTTCGAAACCCTGACCATTGGTGTCTGTTACCTAACAGTGTTGTTTGTAGACATGCTTTACGGCTGTTACACTGGTGCTTATTTAGAACAATTTGTAAGAAAAGGTAAAGTGATTTGTTTGGTTGTAGTTTCCTACCAAATATTTGAACAGGAGACAGGTGACCCTTAAAATGAAGGGGAAAAGTACAAAAGTTTAGGATTTGGCCATGTTTCAACAACTGTTAAGTTTTAACAATCCTGGTAATATGTTCAGTCTCTTAAAATGTTAGGGGACTGATATTTCTTCACTTATTTTATGGGAAGAGAATTAGATTAATTGTGAGAGGATGTCACTGGGGAACCTTTGGTTAAGGGTCACTTTTGAGTTTATTCCCTAGAAAGGAATGAAACTGCTAGTTTCATTAATTTTCAATAATTTTCTATTATGTCTGGCGACCATTTCCAGGAAAGTTTGGTTATAGCCAAGCCACATGGATTCTTGGTCTCTATTGTAATTTGCCAAAAGGGATGTCTCCCCACGGAAATTGTTACACTTGTTTTTATAATATTGGCATCTGTAAGCTCTTCATGGTACAAGGAATAAAATGTTGAGAAGGAGGCTAAAAAGATCTCTATCCTGAGATCTAGCAAGTGGAAAACACTCTCTTTGGAAAGTCTCATTGTCCCTCTTACATATGCTGGATAGTAGGAAAAATCATTCCGGTAGTGAGAGAAGTATCGTGTATTCAACTTTTTTAATTGTCTCTGATGGGACTGGACTTGGTTTTAATTTATGTATTGTAACTTAAAACGACATTCTTCGGAAATCAGCAATTTGTCGTAAGCATCCAACACTTGAGACATTCAAATTAGAATCAGGATGGTATTCATCCAGTCGACGAATATTTATTGGGCCAGACACAAGGTATTTGTGAGACAAAGTGAGCAGCATGAACATACCCTCCATTTTCATGGAACTTTTCACCTTGGTGAAGTAATGCAAAATAATGGGAAATTTTTACTTTAGTTCTATACTTTATATCACAAAAAGAAAACTTGTGGATAATTCTCAGCACACCATGCAATCAAGATATTTTTTGTTGATTGGTTTGTGCTCATTTAGATCCGTGCACATTGTGTGTTTCTGATTTACTTGTGACACCATTAGCATTTTTTAGACAAGTATCAGCTGTAAGTGACAGACTTTTTTTAATGTTGGGTCCTGAAATAATCTTACTTACGAAAGAGTTAATTTATTAGCAGTGACTTTACTTGTTCTAATGCCTAAGCTAATCAATTGCAACATTAATTGAAGTTCTTTCTTGCCTTGCAGAACTTAACACATTCTAGATACTCATGATTATACAAAGGCATATCAGCCTGCTTTTTAAAAATTTACTTTGTCCCTCTTAAGGACATATAATTAGCGATTCTGAACCTATTAATTGTGGATAATCTTACTAATAAATCTAAAGCTTGTTAGCCATACATAATGTTTAGAAAACATACCGATTATGCTTTTGCATTCAAAGTGAAGAAACAACTCTGACGATTATATGATTTCTGCAATTAGTGCAAACCAGAAATTCTCCGTGGAGGAATGAGCCATTGATTACTTGTTAGCTCTGCTACAACTGATTATTTTATAAAAATAAAATATCAAAAGTTGTGAATGATTTAATTTTTAAGATAAGTTAGAAAGGATTATAAGGTTAGCCTTATAGCAATTCTATTATTATTATGAATTATACATTATGATATACTTTCTTGACAGGAAGAGAATGAATTGCTTGTAAACCTGGATATGGGTACATGGGAGGGGTTTGGATATGTGACTTGTATTTGTCCTGTGTTTATGATGGAAGCATGTGTGATAGACTTTGGCCCAGACAGAACCAGAAAGCCTCCTGTCCTGACTCCCTTTTAGCCCCTCACCTCCACCTATATGCTCTCATTTCACATTATTCCGAAAATTTTACTTGAATAGTTTTCAGGGTATTGCCCATTCAGATTCAGCAGGTAAAATGGCTGAGAGAAAAATTCCCATTACAAAGAGAAAACGTTTTTTGCTTTTCCTTCTTCTTAAAAATTGAAGTATAATGAGCAATGTTATGTTTGCTTCAGGTGTACAATATAATGATTCAACAACGCTATACGTTATTCAGTGCTCGTGATAAGTACACTTGAATCCCCTTCTATTTTCTGCATGCCCCCCCCCACCTACCTCCCCTCTGGTAACCATCAGTTTGTCCCCTGAGGAGTCTGTTTTTTTGCGCTTTTCCTTTATTCATTTGTTTTGCTTCTTAAATTGCACATATGAGTGAAATCAAATGGTGTTTGACTTTCTCTGACTGACTTATTTCACTTAGCATTGTACTTTCTAGATCCATCCATGTTGTTGCAAATGGCAAGATCTCACTCTTTTTTATGACCAATATTCCATTGTATATATGTATATGTGTATATATATGTAGTGTGTATGTACGTATATGTACGTATGTCTATGTATCCATTCATCTATGGAAGGGCAGGCACTTGGGTTTCTTCCTCACGTTGGCTATTGTAAATAATGCTGCAGTAAATATAGGGGTGCTGCATATGTCTTTTCAAATAAGTGTTTTTTGTTTATTTTGGGCAAATATCCAGTAGTGGAATTACTGGATCATATGGTAATTCTATTTTTATTTTTTTGAGGAACCTCCATGCTGCTTTCTACAGTGGCTGGATCAATTTACATTCCTACCAACGGTATACTAAGATTCCTTTCTTTCTCTATATCCTTACCAACACTTGTTATTTCTTCTCTTTATGATTCTAGCCATTCTGATAGGCATAAGGTGATCTTTCACTGTGGTTTTGAGTTGTATTTCCCCCAATGATTAGTGATATTGAGCATCTTTATTTTTATTTTTTTTAAATTCATTTTTATTTTTATTTTTTAAATTTTTATTTATTTATGATAGTCACACACACACACACAGAGAGAGAGGCAGAGACACAGGCAGAGGGAGAAGCAGGCTCCATGCAGGGAGCCCATCATGGGATTCGATCCCGGGTCTCCAGGATTGTGCCCTGGGCCAAAGGCAGGCGCCAAACCGCTGCGCCACCCAGGGATCCCATATATTGAGCATCTTTAAATGTGTCTGTTGGCTCTCTGTATGTCTTCTTTGGAAAAATGTCTATTCAGGTACTCTGCCCATTTTTTAATTGGATTGTTTGGCTTATTGGTGTTGAGTTATATTAAGTTCTTCTTGTATTTTGCATGTTAACTCCTTATCTCCTTATCAGATATATCACCTGCAAATGTTTTTCCCTTTCAGTAGGTTGCCTTTTTGTTTTGTTGATGATTCTGTTTGTTCATGGTGATGAAAATGGCTGAGAGAAAAATCCCATTGCGAACCGAAAACATTTTGATGAATACATTTCAACCTTCCTCTCTATTTAACCACAATATTTACTTCTTTATTTGATTTAGATAGATTTCACTTTTTTTTTTCCTTTTCTCTCTCTCTCTCTCTTTTTTTTTTTTTTTTTTTTTGGTCTGGTGGTCCTGTGTCTTTATTGTAAGCTGCCTCAAATACTTTTTGAAAATAGGTTACTTGTTTGTAAGAGTCAGAGTCTAGTCAGGAAAACAGAAACCACTCTAAGGACTTCAAATAGAGGGCATTTACTAAGATAATTAGTAACATAGGTGACAGGAGAGCTAAAAAAAAAAAAAAAAAAAAAAAAACAGAGAAAGGAGAAAACCCCAAAATTAGCAGCAGCAGGAAACAGCTAGCACACCTAAGTATAAAAGGATAGGGTAAATGGAAAAGACGTTGTCTCTCAGACCTTAGATGCCAGACCAGCCTGTGCCCCGGTCTGGTAGAAGCTGCAGCAGGGCAAGCCACCAGAATGACTACTGTGGAAGCGTAAAATATCCTTCCTCCCCTCTCTCCACCATGCCCTCACCTCAGCCCCAATCTCCTACCAGTATCTCCTTTTGACCAGACCAGAAGCCAGCACGCACCAGCCTGGGAAACACTCTGCAGGGTCAGCGTCCCTGTGGCACAGGACGGAAGAAGGGTGAAGAATGGATTTGTAAGGCAACAAGCCAAAGAAGATTTGGCTCAATCAACCAATACCAATCATCTTTTACTTATATTTGCATTTTCTTTCAGAGAGAATAAAGTGATTAGTGCTCATTTTAAAATTAGCATTGTATACTTTAGTTGGCTTTCAAAAATCTTGACGTATCCAGTTATCAAGAGGGAAACTGCAAGCGTTATTCACCTACTCTTTACCGTAGCATTTTGTTAGCTGAATGTAAAACACAGAGAATGGATTACTTGGAGAACTTGGGTTAACTTTTTTCCTCCTGAAAATGTTTAGAGAAAAGTTAGAGAGATACCTGGTTAAGTTGTCTAAATACAATTCTTAGAATCTGGTAGTTCTTTATAGATGACCATGATAGCACTATCAATTTATAGGTTATATCAATCAAGTTTATAATTCTGTCTTTATTAGACATTTATTTTCAGATAGAAATCAATTAGTTGGACTTCAAGGACTTAGAAGGTACTCTGGAAAATAGAGAAGTATATACAAAATCTGCCTGGATTTGCAACCTTCTTAAGATGATATAACAGAGCAATCAGTAGGTGTTCATGTTTAGAGATTTTCAGGATGTAAAGCAGAAGGTCAGAATGATCCTCTGAGCTTATTTATAAGGGGAAAAATGCTTCTTATTATTTTAACAAGAAAATAAATATCTTACAAACATTTGTGATATACAGTGTTTTGGTAAAATTTAAATGGTTAATATTGAACTTTGGGTGAATACCATCAAATTCCACATGATGCTTTGGAGACCTGTATAACAGTTCTCTCTTTAATTACCTTGCTTAGGAATTTGGTTCCATTCAGACAAAATCCCTAGATCTTTTTCATTTATTGGGAAAGACTTTTCCCTCATGCTTTCAAAAATGGTATAAAACTTGAATACATTTTCCAGGAAGAATGATCTTATTTTATTAGAATCGAGCTATTTTACTAATATTATATTAAAACAAAATTCCAACCACAGTTGACAAAATGGTTTTATTCTCCTTACCTTTCTTCCATCTTTCTGCAGCCTATATATACTCTAGAAAACTAATAATAATAATAGTGATTAAATGTAATCACCATAATTATATTCACATATAATAATATATAATTTTATTATTATGTCTAGTTTCAAGGTAGTAGACAGTGACTTTGGTATTTCTCTATAGGTTTCTTTGCAGAGAAAAAGTATTCTACAAATTAGCATTTTTCTATCAAATGGTAATCCCATAGGCATTCGCTGTAGAGTATAGGACTTCTTCCACTCTGGTCGAGTTGTACTATGAAGGAAGAATGACCAGTGCCGGGGACTCCTGGGGGGCTCAGCAGTGTAGCACCTGCCTTTGGCCCAAGGCCTGATCCTGGAGACCCGGGATCGAATCCCATATCGGGCTCCCTGCAGGGAGCCTGCTTCTTCCTCTGCCTGTGTCTCTGCCTCTCTGTCTCTCATGAACAAATAAATAAAATCTTTAAAAAAGAAAAAGAATGATCAGTGCCTACCTCATAGTGTTGCTATGATAGTTAATATTCTTGAAGAGCTCAGACTAGTTAGTGCTTGACACATGGTAAATGCTGAAGAAGCTCATGGTGAATAAATAAATGCATAAATAAATATAGAGTCTATATTCTATCCATGCATTTTAATTCCCATCTTCATTCCAGAGCTATGACTTTCTCTCTGTGCTTGAATTCCCACCCCTCTTTCTATTTATCTAAATCCTGTGATTAGGAACTTGTTCAGATTCTCCCTCTTAAGACTTTTGTGACAACTGCTGCCTCTGCTGACTTCACCATTCTCACTGCATTACACTTATGCACAGATACAGTGTGTTTTTATTTAGCCTTTAGCATTGGTTGTTATGCAGGACAGAGCATTGGGATTTCCTGGAGAGCTTTTCTAAAATATATATCCCTGGGCCAAACCCTCAGAATTTTAGATTCAGTAAGTCCTGGCTGGCACCAAAAACGTGCACATTTTGATTAAAGCTCTCCAGTAAAACTGATATAAGCCCCTAGTTAAGATACTCCGATAAAAATAATCTTGAGTATGTACATTTTCTTTCTCAAGGAAACTATAAATTTCTTAAGGACACGGACCATGCTTTCTTTCCTGTGCATCTCCCAGTGCTGGAAACATGACCACTACTGAGTAACACTCCTCTATCTTGTTTGGCTGCAGGATGTCTGAGTGTGGGCCCTAGGATATGCATCGTTAAGGGATTTGTATGGATCATTCAACTATTGCCACAGCTATGCTGTGCGATGAGTATCCACAAAACTTCAGTGACATACAATGAACGTTTCATGTTTATATTTCTGGAATCAGCAGGAATAGGCTAGGTTCTCAGCTGAACTTACTGGGCTTACTCACATGTTTGGGTATTTGCGAGCTCAGCTGGCTGCTGACTGGGCCCACTTTATAGTCTGCAGTTCAATAGCTTACTTGTGCATCTGTGAATTGGCTCTGTTCCACGTACCGTTGATGCTCCTTCTGAGGCCATTAGGCTAGTAAATGCAAATTTATCATGAAAAGAGAACAAGAGGATAAGCCCAGATATGTAAGCCCATTTAAAGCCCCTATTTGCAGTGTATTGGCCAAAGCAAGTCACGTGGTAAAAGTCCGTTTATGAGGGGAGCGTACAGCACAATTACATTGCAAAAACCATAGACAGAGTGAAGTGGGAAGAACCGATGGCATTTTCCCCAAACTACCGCAGTGGGGCTCCAGTTAATGTCTCTTCTGAGCAGAGCCTACTCTGAGGCCTTACTGAAGGTTGATTTTTGTTGTATATAATCACAATCAAGATGTTTTTAAAAACAATCTTACCACCCATGAATAAGCAAGCAAGTAATCTTATTCAGAGGGGAAAAAAAGTTGCAAATAAACAATCACACTAATGCCCCATCATTTGCCATTAAATAGGGAAATACCACCTAGTATTTCACAGAGTTGACACTACCTGGATAATATGTCACACTTCATTAAATGAGAACATCAAATACAGAAAACAAAATATCTGTTGTTCAATAAGATTATTTATGACTTGAACAAGGTTTGAGAAATTGTCAGCATGATGTATTTGAATTCAAGAAATTAAACCAAGCACTGTGACCGGAAAAGTGTTAAAAACACCACAAATTTGTTTTAAAATGATTCAGCATCTTTTTGTCACTTGTGATTTGACCGCTGGTTTCATCTTTATTACCTGCGGTGCTGCTTAGTGAACTGTTGCAAAACAAACCGTGCAGTCTATCATGGAAGTTCAATTTACTATTGCCAGAGAATCATCTTGGGTTTGAAAGAGAGTCTGTGCTAAGTGCCTCAGCTTTCAGAAAGGCCACACCATCTCTTTACGTAAGGGACGTCATCTCCTAAAGGGCCAGAAAACTAAAACATTGCAAAGCAATCACATAAGTTATTTATATAATATGTTTTTTTCATCAGCAAAATAACTAAATTACTATGACAGGGATCCCTGGGTGGCACAGCGGTTTGGCGCCTGCCTTTGGCCCAGGGCGCGATCCTGGAGACCCGGGATCGAATCCCACGTCAGGCTCCCGGTGCATGGAGCCTGCCTCTCCCTCTGCCTGTGTCTCTGCCTCTCTCCCTTTCTCTCTATGTGACTGTCATAAATAAATAAAAAAAAAATAAAAAAAAATTGCTATGACAATTTTTCTAATTAATATGCTAATTTTCTGGGTTTTTAAAAAATATTTCAATTATTCATGAGAGACAGAGAGAGACAGAGACACAGGCAGAGGGAGAAGCAGGCTCCATGCAGGGAGCCCGATGTGGGACTTGATCCTGGGACTCCAAGATCACACCCTGGGCCGAAGGCAGGAGCTAAACCACTGAGCCACCCAGGGATCCCCTAATTTTCCGTTTTTAATTCTTTACTTGCCCCCAAGTCACTCTTGGAAGCAGGATTGATCAAAATACAAGTATTATATAAACTGTAGTAAGGGAAATTGCTTTCCATTCCTGCTTTGTCCTTACTCTATCATGGGATTTTAGATAGATCACCTAATTAATCAATATTCTTATCTATAAAAGCAGACAGTTTGGGTAAATGAATAGCAAGAGTCCTTGCCTATGTAGCCAAATAATAGATAAAAAATCTGAAGTAAACTCTGAGTCAGTGGGATAAATATCTTTGTTCATATAGGAGAAGGCTATGTTGCAGCACCCTGTGTGGATAGACTTCTATTAAAGGTGTTATGCTAAGTTTTGCTTGAGTTTCCTTTCTAGGAAGGACGGATGGTAACTTGTAGGATAAAGAAAAGAAAAGACAGCACAGACAGAGGCTCATACTAAGATGTGGGCTTGTGCAATATACCTAGTAGAGTTCAATTTTATCACCTTTTACTGATGGAGACTTTAAATCACACCTATGGGAATAAATGAGGCAAATTGGTATTTTGATGTAACCGAAACGTTTCTTCTGAACTTTTCTAATTGCTAGAGAAGAGAAAAACTGAGAAAGGCGTACAATAGGCTCTTTCTCTGTTAAGCAGAGACATTTAGAATTTTACATGACTATGATGGAGCCAGAGAACAGGCCTGTTTTTCTGGAAAATCAAGAACATAGCATTCCACAGCACTAAGGACCTTCTCCCTCTTGTATACACACAAATATATATATATACACCAAATTCCACTTTGGGCAACACAGCACCAATGGGAGCAGGCTGGTTGCAAAGCGAGGCCCTCAAGAAAGTGGAGGTTAAAGCCTCAGTTTTACTTTCTTAAATAGAAAATTCTGTGGAACTAACATCGTAGCCTCTCTTTTAGTCACAAAGAAGGAGTAGTTGCTTGGGAAATTCGGAAAAAAAACTTTAGTTCCTCTACATACTTTCTGATAGAACTTTGTAGCTAGTGCCACTTGGAGCAAAGAAGACTCAGCAAGCACTTGGGCAAGCCAGGCTGGGCATAGGGCACCTTATAATTAAGCGAAGTTGCAGGATGGTTCTACAAGGGCGTGCAGAACATCACCTGGCCCTACACTTGGTACCATCCCATATTAGCCTGGGAGGAAGTGAAGGTCATAATGGGGATGAAGCCAGTGGCAGATAATTATTTCAAAATGTTTATTTTCAACAGAGCTTGAATCTTGGTGTCTTGTATATGGATAAACAAGCAATGTTGGAAAAGCACAGTGCTATGAATGTTTTATAGCCAAATGATATCTCGGTGTCAAAGCTACTTATATATCTATGCATTTTTAACTTGGTTTGGCTGCCACAGTGAGACAAGCTGAAACTGAAGCACAGTTATTTTCAGGACTTAGAAGTTTAAAAACCCAAACTGCATGGTATTGTCTTAGGATGGAGAAATGAGGACATACTCATTCCTGTAGTAGCAAAAAGGTGAAAGCATGGAAAAATGGATGATTGATGCCTAGATTTATAACTTGGTGCTTACGTATTATAAAGACCATCAAGATATTCAACAAGAAAAGGGAGTTATGTATTTTTGGGTGATATCTTGTATATTAGGATAAGTATTCTATTTAATTTGCATATAGAAAAATTGGGGTCCTGTTTCCATTAAAAAAATTGCGACTGAATAGATCAAGAACATTTCATCGTGTGACTAATTCTTTGGACCACCATTTCCCTATCAGAAAACTAACCTGAGACCCATCTATTGCCGGGGATGTATTTAATTAGATAACAGCTTTTAATTAGATAGGACCATTCAGCCTGCTTACTCTCCATCTTTCTCTCTCCATGAGCCATTTCTCCATCAGAGGGATGCAATTATTCCAGTTCCCCTAAAGAAGATATTTTAAAGTACAGTAGTTAACTGTCAGAAGGACAAGGCTAATTCTTAGTTACGAAAGTATTTTCCCAATAGAAATCTTCCTTTCATTCTGGGTAGACATATTTGTATCGGTTTCTAGCTTTACTGGGCTCAATTCTCTCCTTCTTGGAGAGCTAAATTCTCTTGTAACTGTTCAGAATTCAACAAATTCCTCAATTCCAGAAAACTTTCTAGCTGTTTTTAGCTCTAGCCAAACTGTCTACATTACCTAAGTAAGTACCTAAAACATGACACGTAATAAGCATGCCCAGCGGAAACATAATGGAACCAAATAATTTGGAAGTATTTCCTGTAATATGTGGAATTTTAATAGATGCAAAGTTTAAAAAAAAACAGACATCAAATATTTGGGCAATTATGAGCTAAATGAAAAGATTTCTTTAGGAATTATCAGACTGTTTACTCTACTGATAGGCATAAACTCATTGGCATCAGACTTCCAGATCTTTCTCCTTCCATTGTATTTTCATGGGAGGAGGAAGCCTGGGGGAGAGAGATTTTTCATTTGAGTAGTTAGTAATATCACACTTTTGTCTGGTTTTCTTTGAAACCAGCATTTGACAATATCCTTCCTTTATGCTGCTATTAAAAAGTTTAAAAATGTTTCTGTGGTTCCCTTTGTAAAAGAAAAAGGAGAACTCGTTTTGTGTGACTGTCAATACGTGTTGGGTTCCTTGTCAAGATGAACCAGGTACATTGGGATGCACAATGTCTAAGTTTTGGCCTCTCAGCCTTTACTATTTAGATAGAGGTGTCACAGCCCAATAGGCCAAGAACGGTTGATAAAATTTTAACATTAAAGAAAATTATACTTAAAAATGTAGCTTATTTGATACTATACTAATATTAGAGCATATGTTATTGAACTATGGTTATTTGGTGGGTGTATACTAGAAATGATAACCTATATAATATTTGGTTTAACTCATGTTATCATCCCATTTGCTAAGTCTTTTTTTTTAATTTTTAATTTTTTTTTTTCCATTTGCTAAGTCTTAACTCAAGCTACCATCATCTCTTTCCTGGACGATTGTAATCAACTTATGCTGGTCTCCCTGCTTCTACCAATGTCCCACCACAGATTATTCCTTACCAGTGGCCAGTGTGATTCATTTAAAAATTTAAGCCAGGTTGTATCCCTCTGATGCTCTAAATCATGATTTGGCACCATCTGGTAGGCAAAAATCTAAAATGGCCCCCGAGATTCCCACCTTTTCTTGTACATACCCTGTGTGATTATTTGGAAGAATACTTCTTGAATGTGAAAGACAGGATTGCACTCTTGAAATGTTACATGGCAAATAGATTCTTCAGATGCAATTAAGTTACCAAATTGGTTGACCTGAGTTAATTAACCCTACCTAGGCTTGACCTAATTGTGTGAGCCCTTTAGAGAGGTCTTGGTCTCCCTAGAGGTCAGACAGGTTTGATGTCAGCAAGATGCCTTCCTGCTGTGCTGAAAGAAAGCAGCAATGTTGTGAGGTGGGGTAGGGTGGGGTGGGAGGGATGTGCAGATGGCCAAGGTCTATGGGTAGCTTCTAGTTGCTGTGAGTAATGTCTAGCTCACATGCAGCGAGAAAATAGAGACCTCAATACTACAATGACAGGGAGATGGATTTTGCCAACAAACTGAAGAGATGGGAAGAGGATCCCAAGCCTTAGATGAGATTGTAGCCCCTGCCAATATCTTACTTTCAGCATGGGAAGACTGAGTAGAGAACCCACTATGGTATGCCCAGACTCTCGACACACAAAAAACATAAGATACTGAATTTGTGTTGTTTTATATTTTTAAGTTTGTAGTAATTTATTATGTAGGAAACTAATAAACTTTCCATCTCTCACTGAAGAAAATATAAAATGACTTGAGTAGGTATTTTGGGTTTTATTCTGGCATTTGGTCCTGACTCTCTCTGTCTTATCATCTTCTACCTTCCTTCACTGCCACCACATTGTTCTCTTTAGAGTTCTCAGAACATTCGTGCATGCTCCTGCCATAGGGTCTCTGACTCTGTTCTTATTTTTCCGCCTTTGTGGAGCTTCCTGCCCCAGCAATCCACACACCTCCTGTCACACATCATTCAGGTTCCTATCAGAGAGCTCCTCCCTGGTCACCTTGATTAGTCAGGATAGGCTAGGTTTTGCGGTGGCAACAAACAATTCCCAAATCTCACTGACTAAAAATAAAAGTTTGGTTTTCATTTCCCTGTATGTCTAGTTTGGATCGGAAAAGAGTTCTGCTCATCGTGGGCATGAGGGACCCAGGCAGATGGAAATTCCATTTCATAATGCCACTATTTCATCTTTCTTTTGATTAGCATTAGCCTAGTGTGTATTTATAACCCTGTCTGTCCCTTTACTCTCCCCCCATCCCTTTACTTTTAATATATTTGTGTCGTTGTATTTAAAGTGGGTTTCTTGTAGGGAATATATAGTTGCATCTTATGGATTTTTTTTAATCTGATATGTCAGTCCCTGTTTTTTAATTAGTATATTTAGAGCATTGATGGTTGATTATTGATGTAGTTGGATCAATATCTCCTATAATTCTTACTATTTTCTATTCACTGAGCTTGTTCTTTATTTTATTCTTTTATTCTTTTTGTGATCTTCCGTTTTTTTCTGCCTTCTCTGGTTTTAATGTGTGATCTTCTCTTAGCAATATTAATTGCATTATTTAACTTCTTTTAGTGCTCAAGTTTGTAATATACATTTACGGCTAATACAAATCCACTTTTAAATAATGATATATCACTTCAAGTACAAGCGCCTTATAATAGAGTATTTTTAGTTCCTCCCTCCTGTTCTTATGAAATTGCTGTCATTCATTTCACTTATCCATAAGCTGTATTATCAAATACATTGTTGCTATTATTATTTTGAAAAATAATAGATAAGGTAAGAATCTGTCTTCTGTTAGATAAAGTAAGAATAAAAAAATAAAAGATATTGTTTTACCTTCATTTATTCCTTATCCAACATGATTTCTTTCCTTATGTAGATCTGAGTTTCTGACCTATCATTTTTCTTCTTTCTAAAGAATTTCTATTTTACATTTGTTGGAAAGCAGGTTTACTGACAACAAATGTTCTCAATTTTTGTCTAAGAAAGTCTTATTTCTCCTTCAAACTTTTGAAGGAAATTTTTGCCAGATACAGGTTGGATCTATGTTGATGTTTGTTTTTTTCAACATCTTAAATATTTCATTTCACTGTGTTCTTATGTGCATGGTTTCTGAAGAAATCTGATATAATTCTTATTCTTGCTCCTCTATAGGTAGTGTTTTATTCTTTGGTTTCTTGCAAGATTTTTTTCTTTGTCTTTGATTTTCTACAGTTTGAATATGATATACTTAGGTATTTCTTTTTTATCCACATATTTATTCTACTTGGTATTCTCTGAGATTTCTTGATCTTTGGTTTGGGGTCTAGTAGTAATTTTGGAAAATCCTCAGTCTTTATTGCTTAAAATATTTCTTCTGTTTCTTCCTTCTCCTTCTGGTATTCCTATTATGAATATGTCAAACTTTTTGTAATTTTTCCACAGTTTTTAAATATTCTCTTCTACCATTTTTATAACTTTTACTCTTTGCTTTTCAGTTTTGGAAATTTCTATTGACATTTATTCATGTTTACTGATTCTTTCCTTGGCTATATCCAGTCCCTTGATAAATATCAAAGGCATTTTTCATTTCTGTTAGTTTGGATTTCTGGCATTTCCTTTTGGTTCTTTCTTGGAGTTTTTACCTCTGCTTACATAACCCATCCTTTCTTGCATGTTGCATATTTTTCCCAGTATAAGTCTTAACGTATTAAATCATAGTTGCTTTAAATTCTAGTCTAACATTCCCACATCTCTGCTGTCTATATCTGTTCCAATGCTTGCTAGATCTCTTCAAACCGTGTTTTTGTTTTTTAGTATGCCTGTAAGAGACCTTTATTTAGTGTAAGATTTTATGTTTATCTGGTTAGGAGTTTGTTGGTAATTATCGTTTGCTGTAGCTATTGGTATCAGAAGCTAAAATTTCTTCCTTGGTGTCCTTGGTTTTGTCTCCCCTTTTGTATTTGGGTTTTCCTGAAAACTTCTTAAATGAGGTCTGAGGCATACAGTTCTTACCGTAGTATCTTCTTATTATTATAGTTGTGGTATATTGATGTTGTGGTAAGATGTGGGAGGAAGGAAAGCATTCTATATAGTTCTGTACTTAGGTTTCAGTCATTGAATGAGCCTGTGCTGCTGCCCCTGAGCTGTGATCTACACAAGTGCTTCTCAGTCTCTCAACTGGTTAGTTAGTTGACGTGGGAAAGCTAGAGGGAGATGGAATTGGGTATTTTCCTTTTTCTAGATCAGCTAGGTTCTGGCAAAACAGAAGTCAATTAGGCTCTGGTAAAATAGTTCCTCTTGAGGGCATGCTTTGTTAATAGAAACAGGTTGCTCTGGGCATATTGCATTTCATTATGGTTCCTTTTCCTCCCCTTTTGGAGAGCACCACGGAATTTTTCTCTGATTTTCAATGTAAGAAGCTCACTAAAGTGCAGGAGTTCTAAGACTGAGCTCCTTGTGTTTTTTTTAACTTCTGATGGAAGTTTCTACTTGTGGGTTTCTGCTCCAGTAAGTTGCAATTCTCAATATCCACCTCTCTATCTCTTCAATTTTGGGGGCAGTTCTTTGCCCTGTGACCTCAATGCTCTGTTGAATTTATGAACAGTGTCAATTTTTAGTTTGTTCAGCTTTTTTCTTGTTGGACAGAAATGATGACTTCCAAGATTTTACATGCCAGACTGGAAACTAGAAGTTGGCATTATGTCAATGAGACTTAAAGCTTTGCCACAGCAGGAGGAATCACTTGAGAGAATTGCACAGCAGCTCCTGAATTCTCCAGCCTGACAGTGACATGTCGTTTCTAGTCATATTTCATTGGCCAAAGTAAGTCACATGGTCCTACCCAAATTTTAAAATGTGAGGAAATGTAACCCTCCAGTGTTCCTAGAAGGTGAACATTAGGAGAACTGGGGAACGTCATTAATGGTGACCAGAGCATTCTGTATAAGATAGTATTTCCAACCCCATTTACCACTTTGCTCTCTTACCACACCATTATCTTCTTTCTAGCACTTTATAGTATTATATATAGCATACACAAGATATTATAAAGAAACCTATTATGGTAAGTACTCTTGTCTCTCCTACCTACACCAACGTGAGGATCACAGGAACAGGAACTTTCTCTATTCTAGTCATTTTTTTATCCCCAGAACCCAAAATATCCAGTGTTCAATACATATTTGGTAAATTAATTAATGAATGTATTTTGTTTTAACCTTTGAGCCCAGAAAAATGAACCCTTGTTTGAACCCATTATATCAGCCGAATCTGGCTCGGGAACTATCTTTCCCATAGGAATGAAGCTGCGTTGCCTTGTGCAGAGCCCTTGTCAGGTTAGTTGGGCATATCCTTTGCTATTAGACAGCAAGGAAAGAACTGAAAAAGCGTCTGAAGTTCCCTGGAACATGGTGTTATTTGAAGACAAAGGTATACACAACCTGAGGGAAAATGAGTTTGAAAATGAGCTTAGGCTTTTAAACAATGCAGGCAAAAAGTGTCAATAACTTGAAAAGTCGGTAAATTCTCAATTTAAAAATCTTCTCCTCTCAGGTTTATGTTTATCATCAGGGAAATGCAGCTCTCATTCTTCACTGGAAAGCAAAAAGCTAAATCACCTCTTGAATGTGAAATTTAGATACAATGCTTGGAACATTCTCCTTCTAGAAGAGCAGACCTGCCAGATCCTGTGCTGGTTGATATGTGGGCTTCCTGCTGGTTCAGGCACATTGTCTTTGTGCTTTTTTATGCTTATTGTTCACTCTGAGCTTAATGAGTGCATTCAGGCATGTAATGAAGAACACCACCATCACACAAACAATTCACTGAAGTCCAAAGATATGGTGATTTTATCAATTATATTATTCAGTAGAGTAAATTTGCAATTTATTAAAAAGTACATAGATTGAGTGGCATCTGGAGCACTGTTGTGTTGACATTCAGGATTTTTGCAGCCATGCTATAAAACAAAATTTTGAATTGATGGCATTTGATATAGTCAGCGTAAAGCTTTTGTCTCTCTACTTGCTGGAGGAAACAGATGAGAGCAATGCAGTTGTGGATCACAAGCCCTCTGGTGTGAAATTTGTCCTAAGCTGAAAACATTTGATGGCCGAAGGCACAGACTCCCATAGCAAATGATTTTCATTTTCACCTCCAGTAGCTTTGGCTAATGGGATGAACACAAGGCTAGAAGGCAGGTGAAACCCACTAGTTATCCAAGAGTTACTTGATGTAAGCAAATCACTCGCCTTTTTTCTCTTTTCTTCTTTTTTGAAACAAAGTGTTTTATAGAGTTTTCAGAGCATGTATATATATCTCTTATTTAATCTTATAACAGCTCATTGGGGTTAGCTGGTCAAGGGTTCTCACTTGCATTTCTATGCAAGGCACTATTACTTGGAGTGAGAAAGAGGTCAGAGATTTTGACCCCAGGACCAATGCTTTTTTTTTCATTGTATAACAATGATGCTCTGGACCTCAGTTTCCTCATTTCAAACTAAGGATAAATATACTTAGTTTGTTAAACTAAGTTGTGAGGATGGCAAGAGGTAGTCAAATTTTAAATATTGTGATTAGGCAAAACCTTATGCAGTTGGAAAATTATCATCTTCCTTATGTTAAGTCCAAGGGCTCTTCCTTAAACCAAAAAGCCTTCTTCTTCACATTCTTCTACAAAAAATGTCCAACACTGATACATGTGTATAGACCCCTGGGATTGTCCATTAAAAACATTTAGGAATGAGCTCTCTTAAAGGAAGAATGGAAAAATCATTTAAAAGCAGCCAAATAGTAATTCAGATTTGGCCCTCTCTACCGAGAGTTATCAAATTAAAAAACAATTTACAATAACTTGTTGATTTGCTTCAGTGCTATTCTGTTTATTTTCTAGCTCATTGATAAGATGGTCCTCTTACTTTTGACAGCTTTGCCACATGGAACCATGATTTTCAAAGACAGCAGTACAAAAACAAATAACTATTTTATATTCTAAAATATGTTATGACGGATTCTTTTTTCAAGTATATACAGCAAGGGTTGGAAAACTTTATCTGTTAAGGACCAGCATTTGTAGGACATATGGTTTCTGTCACAAATATGCAACTTTACTCTTGTAGAGTACAAAAATAACCCTAAACAGTATTTAAGTGGATGAACATGCTCCAATAAAGCTTTATTTATGACATTGAAATATGAGTTTCATAGAATTTTCTCATGTTATGAAATATTATTTCTTTGATTTTTTCCAGTCACTCAAAAATGGAAAAATCATTCTTAGCTCATAGGCCCTACAAAGGTGATTTGGTCCATGGGCCATGTTGATTGAAAACTCACTTAAAACACCGAACAAGCATTCACTTCTGCTGTAGACCTACTCTATACAAATGATTCTTTGAGTTGGAAAAGCATTTCTAGAGAATTTATTCTCACAATGCAAACTTTTAGCACTGTCAGCAAAAGCAATATGTAACAGCAGGGTTCTAGGAGTTGGGTGGTCCTCTCTGCAGAGGAAAAGCGGAAGTACTTCCTCATCAAGGAAGGGAAATTAATTAGCAGCATTTGGTATATAACTTACAAAATCTTGGGGCCAAAGCAGTCTCACAGGCCTAAGTACATCACCACTCTTAATTTGGTGCTCACTAAATCTCTGTTAAGTTCCCAAGTTCTACACTAAGTTTCTAAGTTCTTTCTTATTATATAGAATGAAATGAACATAGACTATAATTGTTTAGACGTCAAGGGGTTAATGAAATGAACCTTTTAGTAGCCACTCTTTACTGCTACTTGATGAAAGGTAATGATGAAAGATTTAAATGACTGAGATTTTACAAAAGAGCTAGGCGGCAGGACAAGGTGTGTGCACAAGATCTAAATGATTAGGCATTATGAGCTTGGTAATACCTGTAACTAAGCTAATCTATGGCTATAAATTGGGTATCTACGGACCCTGCTACACTTCCAGATCTCCAGTGTGTAATTTAATCATAATGAAGCATCTAATTATTGCTGTGACCTATTATCTTAGAAGTTCACACATATTCCAAACTCCTTTGTCTCAAAGTCTCAGTGCCAAGTTATGTTAGTACCTAACCTTTAGTTGGTTAAGAGTAAGACTGTGGATTCAGACAGCTGAGATTCAAATTCCACCTTGACATTTACTCACTTTGAAACTTGGGGATACATTACATAGTCTCTCTTTGCTCTTGGTTTGTTCATTTGTAAATAATAATGATATAATAATAATAGTATTTACCTGGTTGGGCTGGATGGTTGTGCAAGCTAAATGAATCAAGGCATGTAAGGCTCTCAGAACAATTGCTAGAAGTAAAGCTTCAGTAAATGCCAACCAAAAATATACCTTTGGGTCCTAGGCTGATGCTGTAAGCTGATGACTGCTCTAGTCTCCATCCCTGCGTTGAACTCCACAAAGTTTTTCACTTGAAATACATATGCATCTCTGCTTTGAAATAGAATATTCATTTCAAAATTATCATGCCCACAAAACACACTTGACTTCTTGCCCGCCCCAGATTTATTTTCCCCAAATTGAAAGAACTTTATTCTTCCAGTTTTTTAGCCTAAAAACCAAATACAATCCAGAAGTCATCTTTGACTCCTTTCCTTTTCCACATCCTATCCAT
This sequence comes from Canis aureus, assembly GCF_053574225.1. NCBI lineage: Eukaryota > Metazoa > Chordata > Mammalia > Carnivora > Canidae > Canis > Canis aureus. The sequence goes on from NC_135630.1 coordinate 58,045,939, forward strand.
TAGCATATCCTGTGAGCTCTAACAAAATATATCTAAAGCCAACTAACCTTACCTATTATCTTAGTCCATGTCACAGCTACCTTTTGCTTAGGCTATGGTTGCAATAGCCTCCTAACTAATCTGCGCTTCTGTAAATAATCCCCTACTGTCTGTTCTCCATGCACCATCTATGGTGCCGTATCCACAGTATCTACATGGTTCCTGGCACATGGTCAGTATTTTAACAAATAAAGTAAATGAATGTTTGACTAAAGTATTTTGAAGCTACTTGGCTTATGACTTTATGATAGGCCCTGAAAGGCTTTAACTCAAAGTGATACAAAATTCTAAATAGTTTCTGATTTTTAAAATTGTCAAAATAAATACTTTCTTTAGAAGTGAGTATAGGATGGTGAGGTAGGACTGCATAATTTTGAAGTATCCTTTAGACTAAAATTCTGTGAATGTATAACTTGGTAAAAGCCGTAAGGGCAAGAATGAGGCAGACTGATCAATATAGATGAGCCCTTTGTAATATTCTAGAAAAATGTACCAGATTTGGAGACTTTAGTTTTGTGAGCTCTGAATTTGTATCAGAAAGGTTGATTTGTGAGACCTTCATTTGTACTAGATATGGATATTCACACCCAGTTAGTCAGGACCTATTATTGTATGAAAAAGAAAATGAATTGCCCTATTAAATTAGATCTTTAACGGAAGTAAAAGTAGAAAAATACTTTGTGTCAAATTATGAATCTCTAAATATTTTGCTTCTTTGGCAGTACTATTCATCGATTAAACTTTTACTTAAGGATCTTAAAACAAATTAAAGTGGCTGGTGTGATTTCTTCAAACTGTAAAGTTGTTGTTGAGAGAATCTTTTCTCTTGATTATAATCAAGAAGAAATGGGAAAACATAAAGAAAGAAGAAAAAGGAAGGGAGAAAGATAGAGAAAGGTAACCAGAAGAGAAAAGAAAAAAAGAAATGGATATAGGAAAGAAAATGAAGAAAGAACTCATTAACACTTAAGTTTTGAATTTTGAATGATGGAGAAGAAAGAAACTGTGTGTGTGTGCGTGCGCCTGTGCACGTGTGCGTTCATACCTCTGTGAGCTGTGAAGCCTTGAAGCAAAGCTGCACCTGAGCAAAGAGCACACCAGGAGCCAGGACCAGGGCTTCTTGGGGGAAATGACTAATTCAGAACTGGAACAGGAAAGAACAAGATAGACCTGGAGCATCTCATTGTAACAGAACATAAAAAAGTGCCCAAACAATGCCTAAATGGGCTTCTGCTGGGCAGATTTAGTAAGAACAATTTGAACATCAAAATATGATATAAAAAACAGTAACAAGGGGATCCCTGGGTGGCGCAGCGGGTTAGCGCCTGCCTTTGGCCTGGGGCGTGAACCTGGAGACCCGGGATCGAATCCCACATCGGGCTCTCGGTGCATGGAGCCTGCTTCTCCCTCTGCCTGTGTCTCTGCCTCTCTCTCTCTCTCTCTCTCTCTCTGTGACTATCATAAATAAATTAAAAAAAAAAAACAGTAACAATAGTAATACTTGCAAGCCATTATATAAGAATTCATGAGTCTATTCTTATTTAAATTTTAAAAGACACAAAAAATGAAGAGAGAAGTGAAAGCCACTCTTCTTTACAGCAGAATGATAACCAAAAAATGTCCAAGGAATGATAGACTTACACAATCATCAACGTATATTAAACCTGGTGAGTAAAATTTTGAAGAACCAGGATATTCACATAAACTAGTATCTCTGAATAAATTCTGTACTAATTACAGAGAGACAGATAGCAACTTTTCACTGGAGAAACCTGGTGGATACCGAAGTAAACATCATCAATATTGGAACCACCAGTACCAAATACTTCCAGATATGGTGCAGAGAAAGACAAGCTATCACTGCCATCCCGGAGCAAATAACTTGAATTTAACCATGAGAGGACATCAGACATTCTATGAAGTGATTGATCCGTACTCTTCAGAACTGTCAAGGTCATGAAAGTCAGAGAGTCTTTATTCCAAATAAAGATTAAAGCAACATGACAACTAAATATGATGTATGATCCTAACTTGGATCCTGAACTGAGGAAAATGAAGCAGCCATGTAAGACATTATTGGAACAATTGACAAATTTTGAATATAGACTAAGGATTAGTGTCTTAGTCTGCTTGGGCTCTCATAACAAAGTACGATAGATCATAGCTTAAACAACAGAAATTTATCTTCCCACAGTTCTAGAGCCTGGAAGTCCAAGATGAGGACGCATTCGTGGTCAGTTTCTGGCAAGAAGTCTCCGTGGGTGTTATAGACAGCTACGTTCTCACTGTGCACTCACATAATCTGTTATTTGTGTACAAGGTGAGGGAGGAAGGTAAAGAAAAGTCTCTCTGGTGTCTTTCTTAAAGGGCACTGATTCCATCAGGCTTGGGCCCCACTCTCATGACCTTAGCTAACCCTAATTACCACCTAAGGGTCCTATCTCCAAATATCATTACATTGGGGACTTAGGGCTTCAACATATAAATGTGGGGCAGGGAGACACAAGCATTCAGTCCATATCATTCTGATATCAATGTTAAGTTACCTGACCGCGGGAACTATGCAGGGGTTATGTGAGAAAATGTTCTTGCCCTTGGATAGTATACCCTAAAATTTTTAAGGGTAAAGGAACATATTGTCTCCAAATTACGTCAAATGGCTTCAGAAAAAAAATGTATATATACATACACAAATAGAGAGACCTACAGAATAAATCAAATGGGGCAAAACAGAAACAATTGTAGAATCTTGGTAACGGGTACAATGGGAGTTCCTTGTACATCAAGCTAAAAACCTTTTATGCAAAAGAATTCTTGGAGTTACAAGGTAGACCCTAATTACCCTTCACCAACCAACATATTACTATTCATCTGGGATTAGCAATCTTCCTCTGTTGTATTTATTCTTTCCTGAAGAATTGATTAGTCCTCTAACTCTCAGAGAAGAAATAAAAATCTGAGAGTCATCAGGTGAACAAGGCAAAAAAAAAAATTCTCAGCATTCCTAACATCAATAATATGACATTTTCATAAAGTGCAATTTAATAGGGAAAATACAAAGTCTCACATTTGAATTTTAAAAATTATTTGGAACAAAATTTAATAATTGCTTACATGAATAATAATAAGCAAGTACAATATGAACTTAAAATAAAACTAAAAAATAAAATTTTTAGATTCACTCTTAAAGTTGTCAGTAAGTAACCAATTTTTCCTTATGACAATTGTTTAGCTTTAACTTCATGTGGCTATTAACTTATAATCTATTCCTCATTGAAAACATAATTCTAAATGACACATTTTTCAAAGATACTAACATTTTTTCTTTTTCTGCAGAAAGCAATAATTTACAAAAATTGGAACTGACATTCATCTTTTTAAAAATCATAAATTCCTTTTTTATCATATAGCTTATTTCCTCTGCCTTCTCAAAATCCATGAACTTGAAATAACAAGAATATATCCATTCTTATTTTCCATTTAAGAGAAATGTGTCACATCCTAAAAATCTGCAGTATATATAAAACAAATATTTATATGAGTTACAGATACGACTTATATGATAGACTACTTGAAAGGTCTTATTCCCACCTAGAAGAAGGTAGGAGCTCTGTTTCTAGATTGTTGCCTTCAGTCAAAAATTTCCAAGTAGCGTTTTCCCAGATATTCTCCTAAGGCCTTGAATACTATGTGCTCCATGCACGGTTAGCAATTTGAGCAGGTTTGGTAAGTAGTGAGCTACTTTGTGAATCGAGTGATAAAAATCATCACTGGTTACTCCAGAAATGGGCCTGTAATTACCCTGCTCTCCCGATCACCTTACAGAGAACTGTATGGCATGGCGGAGACTTCGGTGGAGGGCAGTGGAGATTAGAAACAGGAGTCTACCCAGCAGTGGCATGATGGGTGGATCTGACAACGTGTGAATTGTGTGGACAGCGGGAGGGCAGTAGGTGCCTTCCCCCTTGGATGGTTTCCCTCCGGATCACAGGCTTTGACCCAGGCTTGTTAGATGAGGATCATTCGGGCTCATCCTCTCTCAATTTCTACATCCCAACCATTATTTCCCAATCTCTACCCCAAAGTGCCCCTTCTGCTCCCACTTCCCACCACACATCTAATTTTTTAATTTCCCCTAAGAAATAGGAAATAAGAAAGGTGTCCATACTAATGTACCTGATAAGGACATTCTTTATATCTTGTTTTTTAACCTTACATATAAAAAATAAAGACGCCCTCTCTCTTTTTCTTTTAATATGTTGCTTTTTTTAAAAAAAAATTTATTTATTCATGAGAGACACACAGAGAGAGAGGCAGAGACACAGGCAGAGGGAGAAGCAGGCTCCCTGCAGGGAGTCCGACGCGGGACTCGATCCCGGGACTCCAGGATCACGGCCTGGGCTGAAGGCAGCATAAACCGCTGAGCCACCTGGGCTGCCCCAAGACACCCTCTCTTAAAGAGAAGAATCTGGAATCTGCAAACTTAAACCAAAGTAAATAACACATGAAAACTATTTTATGAAAGTATATGAATCTTTGACTTTACACTAAAAGATTGAGAATCATAAAAAAAAAAAAAAAAAAAAGAAGCATGTTTTTAAGGAGTTTTAAAAGGTGGAAAAGCTTTTAGCCTGGCTCTGAAGCTCCATCATCAGTGATTTGGCAAAAGCCGGACAAATACATAATCCCTAAAGATTTTCAGGGAAAAAAAATTAAACATCATACTATAGTTTTGTTAAAATTTATCATCCAGAATGGGACATTTTCAAGACTCTAATGAGGCATTTTTTTAAAAAAGATTTTATTTTATTTAGAGAGAGAGAGAGAGAGAGTGTGTGTGTGTGTGTGTGTGTGTATGTGTGCAGGATGGGGGAGGGACCGAGGGAGGGGGAGAGAGAGAACCTCAAGCAGACCCCCTACTGGGCCAGAGTGTGATCTGGGACTCGATCTCACGACCCTGAGATCATGATCTGAGCTGAAGACAAGAGCCAGATGCTTAACCAACTGAGCCACCTAGTTGTGGCTGTTCTTCCTGAGCCACGGATGCCTACTTATTCTCAGTTAGGAAGGACTAACTCCCACGAAGGGGAAGGTGCCTCCAGTGTGTCCAGACTGCCAAGGGGAAGGCAAGGAAGAAAGAGTGCTGTCCAGACAACTTGTGGAAGGGTTTATTGAACAAACAAAAGCCCCGGGTCTGCTCCTTTTGTGCTATAGGGGATCATATGGTGAGACGCTACCGCTGAGGTGTTGGCACCTCATCGTTGTCGATTTATTGCCCATTTGCCTGATTCTTTACTAAAACACCCTGTGTCTCACAGGAGTGATCCTTTATCTTTCGAATATCTGTCACGGTAACTGTGTGGCTCTCCCAGAGCTTCCCCTCCCAAACCATTCTACTTTGCTTTTTGCAGACCATGCTCAGGCTCCACGTGAGTCTCCAAGGCCTCCGTGCCATCGTGCAAGGTTTGTCACACTCCTGGGGGCCCCCGTGCTGCTCTGCCCTCCGTGGGCCGTGAGTGAACTGCGGTGTAGCCGTGTGCCAGCTTCTTTCCAAACCTTGCTCTGGTCCCTCTGGCACAGAGAGTAATTTTTTTCTCAGAGACCCAAGAAAGGACTTAAGCATTTTCCTTCTCAAAAATCTGCCAGAAATTTCAAAACAATATTAAAAGTATTAACAGGTATATGCAGAAAACGCCTTCCTTTTGCAGAGCCTGGCACCTCCGCTCAGGAGCATTTTCTCATCACTCTCCTCCTGCCCGTGTCCCTGTGCACACACTATTGGGCATTATACATCCATGGACAGCTGACTTAAGTCCTTCCTACATTTTCAGGGTCATGAGTAGAAAGGTTTTCTCAGGAGCATCGTATGGAAGCTGTAAGAGGGTAGTTAGACAGGGAGGGTGACATTCTTGTGGCTTCGTGGTCACAAGAGATCAAGACCAGATGGACATGTAAAGGAGTCAACAAGTCCATGTTAACAAAGGCACAGGGGTGTTCCAGAAAAACCTGAAGTGATCCAGGAAAAGGTTTGGGATTTTTTTCTTTCCTTCTCCCACTGACGAGAACGTCTATTCCGTTTTGAAATTTTGGGGCAAGTGATGGCAGCTGAGGAGGCCGGAGTTAGATGCGTGAATACTGCGACCCTTAAGCCCAAAGCACAATTGACGTGCCACTGTTGGCTTAAAAATAAAATGGGAATGCTCCAGCTGAAGCAGAATATAGGCTACAATCTAGTTTCCCTCTTTTATTTTTTTATTTATTATTTTTATTATTTAAGATTTTATTTATTTATTCATGAGACACAGAGAGAGAGAGAGAGGCAGAGACACAGGCAGAGGGAGAAGCAGGCTCCATGCAGGGAACCCAAAATGGGACTCGATCCCGGGACTCCAGGATCACGCCCTGGGCCCAAGGCAGGCACCAAACCACTGAGCCACCCAGGGATCCCCTCGTTTCCCTCTTTTATTACAATCTTTGGCTACCAGTGATCATTTTGCTTCTCCCTAAGGGAACAGGAAAGACAGAGGAGGGACAAGATCCGCTGTAACCTTTAAACAGCAGTGTTATGGTGCTTGTGATACCATCTAGCATGATGTCATACGTGGCTGGTGTTTCCTTGGCAACACTACAATGGTAAACAAAGATATTTTCTGGATCTCTAAAGGAAATGTGTCTTTTATACTGTCTCACACCCTCCTGACCCCAACTCCCTACCATGGGTAGAAAAGATATTTTTTTTCCCCTTGTGCTATATACTCTCCACCTTGGGATAGAATAAGTGATGTGGGACATTGTTTTCTTCCTCTGCTTATTTTTATGTTCCACAATTTTACAATGCTGGAAATTTTGTTGAAACGACCACTCAAATTAGAGAATGTGATATTGCATATTGAATTCTTAAATCCCCTGTTGTGTGGCATTGCCAAGAATGCGCAAGGGGACATTCTGTTATGTGAAATCTCGGGGTTATGACAAGTTTGACAAGATGAGTGTGAATGACCTTAGCTCATGTGGCCACGCAGCCAAGTCTACTATCGAGGTTCTCAAAAGCAGATAAGGCCGATGAGGAATGGCCCTCACGAGACAAACGCGGAGCTGCTGTAACTGAAGTAGAAAAAAATAAATCTAGGGCATTTTAAAGCATTGTTTGACAAATAAAATAATGGGATGTGAAGAATGATGGAGGACAGGCAGACATGTGGGTTTGTGCTCTATAGGCTTCACAACAAAGATTACAAAGTATTACCGTTTTGTAAAAGCAAATATACATATTGAAATTCAGCTGGGAAAGGAAGATGGAAGGACGTAAAATGTGCCAAAATAAGCTTTCATTAGAGTGTTTATTGGTGAACTGGCTGTTTTTCACGAGCCACTGATATCTCCTCTACTATATAGAAAGACAAAGACAATCCTCGAAGGTAATGTTCTTTGCAAGCTTTGCGATATTTCCCAGTTAAGAAGGGCTAACTCCCATGAAGGGAAGGGTGTCTTTATTTTTTTATATTCAAAGGTTTAAAAACAAGATATAAAGAATGTCCCTATCAGGTACATTAGTATGGATACCTTTCTTATTTCCTATTCCCTAGGGGAAAATTAGCTGTGTGGTGGGAAGTGGGAGCAGAAGGGGCCCTTTGGGGTAGAGATTGGGAAATAATGTTTGGGATGTAGAATTTGAGTGAAGATGAGTCCGGATGATCCTCATCTAACAAGCCTGGGTCAAAGCCTGTGATCCGGAGGGAAACCATCCAAGGGGGAAGGAACTGGGGACCGGCATTGTTACAAAAACACTTCTGTTCAGGGTAAAGCAAATTCCTCTGCTTGCTGAACCATAGCCTAAAAAAGTAAAGTTTAGTATTTACAAACTCTGTTTCTTAAACTACGGGGAGCAAGTTCCAGGACTATAAAGTTTTTTTTTTTTTTTTTTAATTTTTATTTATTTATGATAGTCACAGAGAGAGAGAGAGAGAGAGAGAGGCAGAGACACAGGCAGAGGGAGAAGCAGGCTCCATGCACCGGGAGCCCGACGTGGGATTCGATCCCGGGTCTCCAGGATCGCGCCCTGGGCCAAAGGCAGGCGCTAAACCGCTGCGCCACCCAGGGATCCCAAGTTCCAGGACTATAAAGAGAAGAAGAGAAAAAGAGATTGGCTTGGGCCCTGAAAACAAATAACCTTCACTGACTATCCATCTATGGCAACTAAGAGGTTGTAAGAAAAATAATACGGTGAAGAGTAACAGGGGGGAGGGAAGGAGGTCCATGCAGAGGAGAGGAGAGAAGGGAAAAGGAAGACAAGAAATAAAAGTGGTTTCAAAATTTGATTTTTCCTGTATCCTGTCCCCACCTTCCACTTCATGATTGCTGTAGGTATATAGAGCACCTTAATTTGTGAGCATCTGTTCATCGATTTGAATTCCATATTCTCTAGGGGAAATTCTGTGATGCAATTGAACATAAAACGTGTTGCAGAGCTATTAGTCACAGCAGAGGAGGGAAGGGGGTCTCTTACTTGAAGTGCTGCTTTGAAAATGTCTTCTGATACTCCTGGCTTTCCTAATTAAGTGCTATCAACCCTGCAGATGGTAAAATGATGTATATATTTTGCTGAATTCCCTCAGCAAGGAAGCTGTCAGTGGGGGAGTGCAGTAAGAATGATATTCTTTGAAAAAAGAGAAGGTCCCACTGGAATCTGTAAACTTAGACCAAAGTAAATAACACATGAAAACTATTTTATGAAAGTATATGAATCTTTGACTTTACACTAAAAGATTGAGAATCATAAAAAAAAGAAACATGTGTTTAAGGAGTTTTAAAAGGTGGAAAAGCTTTTAGCCTGGCTCTGAGGTTCTCATCTCCATCATCAGTGATTTGGCAAAAGCCGGACAAATACATAATCCCTAAAGATTTTCAGGGAAAAAAATTAAACATCATACTATAGTTTTGTTAAAATTTATCATCCAGAATAGGACATTTTCAAAACTCTAATGAGGCATTTTTTTTAAAGATTTTATTTTATTCAGAGAGAGAGAGAGAGAGAGAGAGTGTGTGTGTGTGTGTGTGTGTGTGTGCACAGGATGTGGGAGGGACTGGGGGAGGGGGAGAGAGAGAACCTCAAGCAGACTCCCTACTGGGCCAGAGTGTGATCTGGGACTCGATCTCACGACCCTGAGATCATGATCTGAGCTGAAAACAAGAGCTGGATGCTTAACCAACTGAGCCACCCAGGCACTGTTCCAAGGACGCATTTTAAAAAATAATTGTATTAAGACCACATGCATAACCCAGGCGTGTCCTAGGCCAACTTGACAACTAGTAGTATCGGCCAACCTTCCTGTACCTCCATCGTATAAAAGTATACGGTTGGTCCTGGAACCACTGCTGCAGATCTTCCTACAGACTGGACGAGAAGCCACCATGACATCACTCATCGTGTCCCCACATTGTCAGATGGGAAAGCTGAGGCCCAAGAAAGTGAAGTAACTGTTTCATGGTCTTGTGGCGACCTAGGCACCATTCTCTCTTGTCTCTTAGAGGTAACCTTCCTTCCTGTAGTTCCTAGATCAGCAGGGATGTTCCTTATCGTGTCCCTGAGACTAATTAACAACCAGAACCATAAAACCCCCAAGGACACAATTTCAGTGGTGTGCTTTCTTTTCCTCAGCACTGGAAACTTCTAAGTTATACTGACTTTTCTAGGCCTTGATGCATGATTGTCTGAGTGCTGTCATATTCAGAGTGACGTTCAATTATGAAGTTATAATATTTATTTCTTGATAATAGGCAACAAACTAAATATACCTTTGGGTATACTCATGGCGATGAAGTCTTTGAAAGAGCTGAAATTAAAGAACTGTGATTGTCAGCTCATCATTGTTTCCGGACAATGTGTTCTTTTTCCACTTCCTCCTCTTCTTCAATGGAATTTAATTTTGTTCATGTGGAGAGAGAAAAGGATGTCTAACATTTAAGTCTCTTTGCACTGCTACACTTTTTCCTTTTAGAAGCAAATACCAGGAATGAACTTTGCAGAGCAGAAGCATGAGGGGCATGGCTTGAGCTGCCTTGAGGGATACGTTTATATTGACCTGGGCTTTAGGATGCTGTATATATAGACCAAAGCATCCAGGAGAATATTGAAAATTAGGAGTTTTTGCAGGGTGGGTGGAGTATTTGTGGGAAACGTCACTAAAGAATCCTGCATAATGTGCTAAGGCGCTCGACATTATTCTGTGTCCAGCGGGGAATGATGGAAGGATTTAGGTAGGAGAGAGATGTAGGATATGCACCTTTTAAGAAGAAACTCGGGTGGCTTTGAAAAAGCTGGATTGTAGGGCAACGTGACCCAATGCAGCATCATGCCTGGGGAGCAGCTAGGAGACGCTGGCACGGGCTCCCCTAAGAGAGGGCAAACCTGAGCTCGGGACCTGCCTGAGAAGATTGATAAAAATGGATGGTTCAGCCAAAGATTCAAGCATTAAACTGATAGGACTAGGCTTTCAAAAACTAAAAATATGTAGTGAAAAGATAGTAAACCACGTAAGGGAGGATTATATTATGAAAAATGGAAGAGGAGAGGATGACTAGCAGATATCTAGCCATAGGAACAAGGCGGTTGGTGGCATCCTAAGCTGAAGTTATTACTGGAGAAGGAGGGAGTATCAGGTGTCAGTAGGATAATGAGTTACATCTCTATATATATTACTTTTATGTTTTCATGGAACACCGGACTCAGATGTCCAGAAACAATAGTATCATCGAGCCCAACTCCCTTTTCTTTATGGGGATGCTGAGATTCAGAGCCAGGAAGTGGATTTAGGAAGATCACCTGGAGTCTTACAGAGGTGGAATTGAAACACCAAGCCCCTGGGATTTGGCCAAGTTTCGCTGTGTCTCTTCCTCTGAACCAAAGTCACTATGTCATGCCATTATTTATTTGGTTGGTTAAAATCAAAGTTGTTTGAGTTAATGAACATTTTGATTTCTAAAAAGACTTTGCCTGAGTATCGCCTCTTTCCTGTTATTGCCTTGCACACTAGCTTTGTTCTGGCATTAATTGTCTGCATTAAGAAATCGCATAAATCCTGCTTGTAAAGCAAAGTTCTGTGAGGAAGATGACACATCTCTATGATGTCAGGGGTTCCTGAGAGGGTTTTCTAAAAAGTTTTTGCTGAAGGCAATAATATTCAGTCTGGGTGTCCCCGTTTCCTCTTTTGTTTTATTCTGTGCAGCTGTGTTGGAAGCAAGCAGAGGAAGTAACCCAAAGTGGATCTGGATTAGAACGATTCTCAAACTTCCCTTTCTAGCATCTGTCTTGCTTTGGGGCAATTCAAACAGGAGGCGACCTCACAAACAGGCCTTTGTCAGAGCTAACAGCATGTTTTCCTTCTGAGAAATGCCCTTTTGCCTAATGTGGGTTTTGAAAACTATTGGCCATCCAAAGTGGAAGTGTTTGACCCTCACTGGGGAGCCCTCGGGGTGGTAATGTCACTGCTTCCTCAAAGTGAAGGCAGATGTTTGCAGGAGGGGATTGATACCGAGAGAAAGTTTTTAAGGCTCCCATAAAAATACCATCAATAAAAGAATAATTTTTAAAAAGGAACACAACCGTACGGCTTGTCTTTCCAGACTTCAGTGAGAGTTGCCTGTAGGACTCCACTTTTCACAGGCTGTTTCCATCTCTCTGATTCCAACAAGATATTTATTTAAAGTTACAGTGACTCAGAGAAGTTTCTTTGGTTATGTTGTTATTCGAGCATTAGTAGAAGATAGTAACATCTTGCGGTATTAGGGTAGATTTTAGTCAGTGGTCTGTGTTTCCACAGTCGCAGTTTTTGCAAATATCACAGCATTTTCCAAATATTTGGATTGATTTCTTTCTTTTTTTTCTTAAGTTTTTATTTATTTACTCATGAGAGACACACAGAGAGGCAGAGACATAGGCAGAGGGAGAAGCAGGCTCCCCACTAAGCAGGGAGCCCAAAGCACGGGGAGGGGGGGTGAGACTGAGATCATGACCTGAGCCAAAGGCAGATGTTTAAGCCACCGAGCCACCCAGGCGTCCCTGTACCTTGATTTCTTAGAGTGGCTTTGTTCAAGTTGGATTAGCCAGACACGACTCACACATTTTAAATGCTTGCTGTGACTTTTACCTGGTAAATCTTATCTCCACTGGCTTACTCTGAATTACTGCTTAGCCAGGGAAAATTGCTTGGGTTTTTCTTGTTGTTGTTCAACTTGTTTGGTTTTGCTCGGTTTTGTTGGCTGCAGTTAAGGCAGAGCTAGATATTTATGTTTATTTAATCCGTTAATCCGTGGCCTCGTTGCCTTTAGACACATTATATAGCTGAACCACTCCCGACCAAACACACACACATGAGCAGACCCACCCTGAGGTATGTCTACTTCTGGGGGAAACAGTCTTAAGCTATGACAAGTCCTCCAACTTGTGACACCCAGGTTATTAGTCCCACAATCACAATAGTCAGAAGTTTCCCACGATCTGTTTCAGGGCTTAGTGGTTGGGATCGAATCCATGTATTAGCCCCACTGTGAATGTCATACTTGCTAAAATGTGCGCCAGTGGCTTTGACCTCCTCGAGCACATGAAGGAGGGGAAGGAAAGACAGAGAGGAGGGGTTAAGTTTTGTGACTACTGATTCCCACGAATGTTTTGCTTGTTTTGTTGCTGGAGCACTATAAGGCAAATGCTACTCACTTCTTTCAAGAAATCCCAGCTGCAGAAGGAGTTGCTGACCACATCAGTGGTTGTTGCCAAAACACTCTATTGGAGTGCTGTTGAGGCCCAGAAATAGTTGCAAATAAGCAGAAGTTCTCAGAAAGAAGGAAAAAAAAAAAAAAAGGGAAAATGAAAGCTCATGGCTCATGGAAACATTTTAAGATAAAAAGGAGCTTTATTTATGGTTATGTGTATGTAAATGTAGTTTGTGAATTTAGGGACAAGGTCTGAACTGTTGTTCGTATTATTCAGGCTCTTTTGTCCAAGCAGTTAGGGAAATATTTCCCTTGGCTTAGAATAAATCATGTGTCAGTTGGTTGCTTTGTAATATTTTATTTTAAAAACCTACATACTATGAAAAAGTAAAATATAGTTATTAATTTGGTTACTTTGCTTAGAGAAGGTAAACTTTGATATTATACCTGTGGGCAGAATGTACAGGTTGTACAGTTGCTTTTGTACCATGCTATTTCTTTGTGTCATTGGGATAATTCCTTCACATTCATTGTTTTCAGTTTATTGTGATTCAAAGCATGTCATTAATCCCAGGCTATAAATGGAATATGGCAATGCAGAGGAAAAAAACATGTGGCTGGATATATCAGTTTTATTTTTTTAAGCTACAGGCATAACCCTGGGGTGATGGCACTGGTGAAGATTGGGATGAAGAGCTTCTACCATAGAATGAGCTATAATAAGAAGTTCTTGGCCATTGGGAGACTTTTAGAGAATCAATAAATAACACACCTTCTTTTCTTTCCTGAGCTTGAAACCTATTGAAAAATAAGACAAAGGCCGAACAAAGAGAGACTGAAATAATAGTTTTATTATGACTAAAAGCTGCATTGGTAATATAATTTAATATATGGACAGATGGACATCTAATATCTTTCTTTACTCTTCAAAATGGATTTGTAGGCATCCCACTAATGGGATTGGGGATAGCCCACATGGTTGAGAGCAGAACATGGTGTCCTCTCTGTATAGGCAGCCATCTCCCATAGCTTGAGGGAGCACAGCCCTCAAGAGGCTTCCCCCAAACTCATATCACATTGACTTATCTTCTTCTAGGGAAGTATGGGAAAGGAATGAGGAGAAAGGCCAAGGGAAAGAGCAGGAAGTCCCTCATAGAAATATAAGGTAAGAGAACTTGAGTTCTCCCTTAATATCCAGAAGCAGCATAAAGAGAGAGGAGAGTGTGAGTTATAATTGCTGAAGAGAGAGAAAGGTCAGCACCATAGAAGTTCTAGGAATGAGGTAGATAAGACAATGAGCCTATTGGGCTAAGGGTGTTAAAAATTGGGGAGAACGAGACAAAATGGAGAATAGAGATCGGTGTTTATGGCCATTTTTGCTGGTTCAGATGGACAGGTGAGAGATTGAACAGTACATTTGACATATTTAAAGGGCTACAAGAACAAAGATTCCCAAGTTCAGTCAAGGAAGAGATCCTGGTGGACCTTGCTTTCCTGAGATTTGGAACCCCAAAGGGCTGCACCCTAGGAGAAAGGTAAACTGAAAGTAAACAGGTCCTCATAGAAACTGCAGCTCATTTTAGGATCCTCTTAATCCCTATAATTGAATTGAGGTTATCCCAGATTGCAAGTATTCATAGGGACCCAATAGAAATAAAAATATTTCCTGATAGAGTATCCTATCCTAGTCCTCAATTTATTTCTACAAACAACTTACAAATAAAATGTCTGGCACATAATTTTTAAAGATCCATATACACAAAAAGACAAGAAAACATAAGTAGGAATGAATGGAAACACCAGACAGTAGAAATAGATCATCAGGGTTCAGATGCTGGTGTTTTCAGACATAGACCTTTAAAATAACTATTCTTTCTATTGTTCAAAAAGAAAAGAGACAAAAATGAGAATTCTGCCCCCCCGCCAATAGAAACTTTAAAATTTAACCATTTTGAACTTCTAAATTTAATACTACAGTAACCCAAATTAAGAATGTACTGGATGGGTTTAATTGCATATGAGATAGAACTAAAGAAAGAATTGGCAAAATGAAATGTAGACCAGAAGATGACGTATAGAATGAAGTGTGGAGAGGCTAAAGGAATGAATTACACAGAAAAAAGCATAAGAGAAAACACAATGAGAAAGTGGAACATACTGAAATCCCAAAAGAAAGGAGAGAGAATATAGGGTAAAAGCAATACTTGAAAAGAGAATAGTCAAGAACTTCTGAAAACTGATGAAAGGTACATAAAACAACCTGAAAATCTTATGCAGCATAATTTTTTTAAAAAGGCATATCTACATGTATAAAAGTAAAATTATTAGCCAAAAAGGCAAAGAAAAATTTTTAAAATCATCTGTGGATAGGACTGTTGGTGGTGGTGAAAAGGCAAAGTAAATGTAAAGAATCAACAATAAGGCCCAGAGCTGACTTCTTAACAGAAACAGTGGTATCCAGGAGGAATGCTATATTCCAAATCATGATATCTGATTGAAAAACAAAACAAAACAAAACTACCAACCAATAAATCAATACCTTGTGAAAAAATGCTTAGAAAATGAAGATGAAGTAAAAACATCTTCAGTCAAACAAAACAAAACATGTTTATTCACCAGCAGATCCACAATGAAATCAATAGTACTTAGCAGGTTTTATGCAGAAGAAAAATGATTCCATGTGGAAGCCCAGAGATGCTTCCAAGAGAAACAAGAAGCCTAAATAACTAATTACTATGTAATTAATAAATCTGTATTGTCTGTATAAAATAATAAAATTTTATGTCATATAGAGAAAATTAAATTATAACAAAGGTACAGAAGTTGGGAGAATGAAATTTAGTATTTTTAAGATTATTACATTGTCTATGAAGAGAATAAAATAATGATCAATATAATTTTATGTAAGTCTCTAGGGGAGCACTGAAAAATGAGTGAAAAATCATATAACTTTCAAGTAAGGAGGCAGGTCTTAAATTCATAGAAAGTAATCCCCAAAGAAGAAAGTAATGAAGCAAGTAAATAACTAAATAAACAAAACAAAGACATAGAACAGGTGGGATAAAGAGTTTAAAAAAATAGTAATAGGGACACCTGGGTGGCTCAGTGGTTGGGTGGCTGGCTTTGGCTCAGGTTGTGATCCCGGGATCTGAGATCGAGTCCTGCGTTGGACTCCTACAAATAGCCTGCTTCTCCCTCTGCCTGTGTCTCTGCCCCTCACTCTGTGTCTTCTCATGAATAAATAAATAAATAAATAAATAAATAAATAAATAAATAAATATTTTTAAAAAAGTAATTTAGTAGAATTAAATTTTATGTGAGAAGTAAGTTGAATAGCAAAAACAATTTTGAAAAAGAATAAAGTGAGAGATCATTCTATCTGATTTAAAGACATTATATAGCTATAATAAAGACTGTGGTATTGACAGAAGACTGCACATTTAGATCAATGGAATAGAATAGTGAACCCAGAAATAGCTCCACACAAGTACTTCCAGCTGATTTTTAACAAAGATTAAAAGCATTTCAATAGGTGAAAGATAATCTTTTTAACAAACAGTGCAGGCCAACTGGATATCCATGTCCCCCTCCGTAAAAAAGGAACCTAAACCTCATGCAAAAATTAACTAAAAACAGATCATAGATTTAAGCATAAAACTATAAAGCTGATAGAAGATAAGATAGAATAAGATTTTGGGGACCAAGCTCTAGCTTGGTGAAGAGTTCTTAGACATGACATCAAAAGCAAGATCCATAAAGAAAAAGAATTAAATAGCATTTCATCACAATTAAAATTTTTTACTGTGTAGAAGACCATGTGAAAATGGACAAAAAGTCAAGCTATGGACTGGGAGAAAACATTTGTAAACCTATAACAATCTGAAGATGATAAATTTATGAAGATAGAAAACAGATGAGGGGTTACCATGGGTTAGGACTGCTCTAGTGGGGTGAGGGGTGGCTGTGACTATAAAGGGGTAGCATGAGGGAAATCTTTGTGATGATGGAATAACTCTGTTTTGATTGCAGTTGTGGTTGCACAAACCACACATGTAATAAAATTACACACCATGCACACACATTGTAATCATGTCAAATTCTTGGTTTGGATATTATAATTATATAAGATTTAAACTGAATAGAGGATATAGGGGTCTTTTCTGTACTATTCTCACAACTTCCTGTGAATCTATAATTATTTCAAAATGTAAAGTTAAACTGCAAATTTACCAATAATTACATTAAATATAAATGGAATAAATGTTGCAAGTATAAGACAAAGATTACCAGACTAGAATTTTTTTTTTAAAGCCAAATCCTGTTTAGGAGGGATATTTTTAAATCATGAAGATACAGAAAGTTTGACAGTATGGCTTTTAATCAGTCACTAACCAAAGAAAGATGGTATAACCATATTTTTATCAAGGTAAGTTGAAGCAAATATTACTAATGAATAATTGTGTGTTTTTGAAGATCTATTCTTTTGATTGTCTGGTGTTATAAATTAGCCAGACCATAATGTCATAATGACTGAGATAAAAGCAAAACAAAAATTAATACCTCACTAATGATGAGACAGGACCATCACACACACACACAGACACACACACACACACACACACACACACAATGTTGTAATAACTTACTTTAACATCAACTTAATTTTTAAATAGCTTAAAAAATTGGTAGTACATTATTGTGATCCATCTGATGGCTATTTCAAAGCATTTTAAACAAGTTATTCTATACACGTGGTTTTGTTTTTTTGTTTTTTTGTGGGTTTTGTGTTGTGCGTGTATTTGTTTTGTTTTTGTTTTTGTTTTATCTCATTCTGTTTCTGCCTGGCAAGGGGGGTGACTATTCAGGTCCTTTTGGGAATAGTATATATCCTAGTCTTTTAAGTTTGCTTATTTATTCTCCCATTTTATTAGTAGCCATGTCTGGATTTCATAAATATCTCTATTGATTTTGTACTTCAACTTTCCAGTTCATCAAACTGTTTAGAAAACAGCAGGGTTATTAAAATACAGAAAGTAAATGGATCTTTCTGGGAAGAGGAATGTACACTGAGCATCTAGAAAAGGAAGTGAAAAGCATCTTTGTAACCATACTTAAAAATAGTCATTTTTCGTGTTAAAATCCGCTTATTCCATTTCAAATTCTCCCATGGATTATCTCTTTTTTTTACTCTCAGAAACTTTTTAATAATGATCCATCATGAAGAAATCCTATTTGAAAATGAAAGCACAATGTGTTCCTCTAAGATTTAGATGCTATTCAAATTCATTTTTATGCTAATCCTGCTTAAATACTAATAACTATTTGCCCAACTTTGGGACAAAGTATTTGTTATTATTATTAGTAATATTATTAGTTTTTTTTAAAGATTTTATTTATTTATTCATGAGAGACACACAGAGAGAGGCAGAGACACAGGCAGAGGAAAAAGCAGGCTCCATCCAGGGAGCCTGACATGTGACTCGATCCCAGGTTTCCAGGATCAGGCCCTGGGCTGAAGGCAGTGCTAAACCACTGAGCCACCAGTGCTGCCCATATTATTAGTTTTGAAATAATGATTAGTTAGGCTATTTTATGTTCATCTAAAGTTTTCTATTACCCTAGGCAATTATCATAAGCAGTTTTATATTTGACCTTCACGACTGCGCTAAATTATTCATGGCAATGGTTATTATTCCCATTTTCAGAAAAGGAAACTGAGACTTATAGTTTGCATGATTTACCCAAACCACACAACTATTCAATGGCAGAGTGTGGTCTGAAACCCAGTGTCCATAGCTTCTACCCAGGACTGATTTTACCTTGTCACACTACCTTCCTTCTGTTATTGATCAAAGTGCTGTAAATCCTGCTCTTGTGAAACCGGTATCTCGGGAAGAGTGTATGTTCTTCATTCTATGTTCTAGTTTAGGCTCCTCTTTCCCCGGAGCTAGCTACTGCATGGGGACCAGGCTGCTGTAATCTGCCTGCTGTGGATTTGTCTTTCTTCAGCAAATTTATATGATTGTTTCTGCAACAGCATGTGGTCCCCTGGCAAGTTCATGGCAGGCTGATTGCTGGTTTTCTTGCCTCCCAATGTTGGTTGAAGCCAAAGTGATCAAATAAAATCCAAGTCAGGCAGAGTGCAGTGCCAAGCAGAGCCCACATGAAAAGCCCCAACTTTGGAAATGAGATTGACAGTCCTGTAAGTATTGAATATTCTGATACAATTTCACTGATGAAATGCTGTTAAAGACTGCTGAAGAAGATAAATGAAAACAAAGCATTGGTTTTATCCTCAATAAAAAAAAGGGACAACTTTATTTGGATTCACATAGTAGTGTGATTATTGATTCCATCACCACAATGAAAAACAGAAGGACTATAAAGAAGAGCCAGTGGAAAACATAATAAAAAATTAGGGAGTAAAAGGAATGTAGAGAAATTGTATACAGGGATATAAAGAGCAGCCACCTTCAGAAGAGCTTCTTGTAACTAGGAAAGATGGAGTCTCCTGTCACTTACATCTTGAAAGCCTCTCTTGAGATGAGCTTGAGAATTGCACAGTGGCTGGGATGGAGCTAAGCTATTTGTGGATGATGGTATTCATTTGGCTTGGGAGGGTGGCCTTGTGCTCACAAAATCATTTGAAATCTTTTTTCCCTCTAATTTATACATTAAAAATAAACTGCCTTAGGATTTCCTTTTATGATGGCTTTCAGAGAGTGTGTTGTTTTAAACAGCCGTAGCAAAATCTGCTCTGTCATATACACAATCAGCCTTGGTTATTTACAGCTTACACAAGGCCAATCTGAGAACTCCAAAAAATATAATCAGGAAAGAAATTTAAGAAAGCAGGGAACAAGCTTTAATAAAAGAAGTGGAGACTTTTTCCAAGGGGAATTTAGAGAGAAGGAAGATTGAATCATGGGCGTATGACGGAGAGTGGATCAGACTAACCACCAAACTGGCCACTGCCCAGATTCCTACAGTTGGCCTGATTAGCACCGCTTGAGCTGAAACCAAGAGCTGGACATTCAACCGACCGAGCCACCCAGGCATCCAAACTGATTATTTCTTTTCAAAGTAGTCATTTTAAAGGAAAATTATGAATCGAATCATATTTTTATTTTGTGAATAAATACTATTGTCACTCTTTTTTTTTGTTTTGTTTTTATTGCAAGCAACAACAACAATTAGGAGAACATTAAGTAGATCATGTAAACCGATCACCATAAAGTCGTTTCTGAATCAGTTCCACTGTCCACCACTCCACATACACAATTTGCATCTCTCTGGTCAAGACTGAAAGATTCAGAGCAGGGAGCTTAATTGGCTTGGAGAATATTTCCATTCCTTCAATAGTGAGGGCAATAAACTTGAGCAACAATTCCACAAGAATATATGCAACGGGAATGTGACAGTTAATTTTATGTGTCAACTTGACTGTGCCATGGGATGTTCAGATATCTAGTTAAAGATTATTTCTGTGGTGTCTGTGAGGGTGTTTCTGAAAGAGATTAGCATTTGAATTGGTGGATTGCGTAAAGCAGATGGCCTTCTTCAATGTGGGTGGGCATTATCCAATCCAGTGAAGGTCTGAATAGAACAAAAGACTGAGGAAGGTTGAATTTGCTTTTGCCTGATTGTTTGGGCTAGGATATTCATCTTCTCCTGCTCTCAGTGCTGCTGGTTCTTAGATCTTCAGATTAAGACTAGAGTCTACACCTCTGGCTCTCTAGCTCTCAGGCCTTTGAACTAATCACTGGCTTTCCTGGGTCTCCAGCTTGCAGAGGGCAGATTGTGGGACTTTTCAGCCTCCATAATTATGCAAACCAATATTTTATTATAAATCTCTTTACATACATATAAATGGTTCTGTTTCTCTGTAGAGCCCTGACTAATAGAAGGAGAAGGGTTATTCTTCCAAAGGAAATTGGAGCTCTGGTACCACAAGAAAGAAAGAAAGTTAATATTACATAATCGAAAACCAGTAAATGAATAAATAATTGTACATGTATTTATCATCCTGAATGGGTACCTCCAGTGATTTACCATCAGCCCAACCCCCAACCTCTGGGAAACACTGTGCAAAGAGGATTACTGTCCTTCCTGGGAGAGCATCCATTATGGTCTTTGTCAGGAGCAGGGGACAGAACAGTCTTGGGACTGTAAACCACTCGAAAAATCATAAAATAATCCTAGAGACAACAAAAAGTCATTAAAGCATGATATGACATGACAAAAGATAATGAAATCAATCTTTTCTTAAGGTAAAATCAGAATAAGAGGATTTTAATAACTGTTCAACAGTCTAACAACTATTCTGAAAATCTGGATAAAAGTAGGAAAAAGTCTGATCACAACTATTGGGATTATAGCAACATGATAAATTAAGGAGATGATGTTTTGGAAAAGAAGAAAACCCTGTAGAGATCTCTGCTGATTCTGGGTGGGGGTGAAGTAGCTGAGTGGTTGAGACATTGAGTCAAACCTTCATCAGATTCATGAGACAAGGAAAACGACAAGAATCCTTGAAGCATCAAGTCCGAGGAAGACACTTCTCCCCCATGTCGTAGATGAAACATACATAAAGCTGGATACTGATTCTTGTACTTAGCAAAGTGTTTTCATGGTTCATCCATGTTGTAGCATGTATTAGTGCTTTATTTTCACTGCTAAATAATATTCCATTGCATGGATATACCACATTTTATTTATCCATTCATAAGTTGATGGGCATTTTGGTTGTTTCCACTTTTTGGCTATTATGAATGATGCTGCTTTGAACATTCATGGATAAGTTTTGCATGGACGGATGTTTTCATTTCTCTGGGTATATGCCTAGGAATAGAATTGCTTGGGTGATGTGGTAAGTCTGTGTTTGACCTTTTGAAGAATTGCTAAACTTCTTCCAAAGTTGCTATAGTGTTTTGCATTCCTACCAATAGTATATGAAGGTCCCAATTTCTCCTTATCCTTGCCAACAATTGTTACTATTGCTTTTTTTTTATTATAACCATCCTGGTAGGTATAATGTGGTATCTCACTGTAGTTTTTATTTGCATTCTTTAATGGCTAATGCTGTTGAGAATCTTGTCATGTGCTTATGCCCACTGTATATCTTCTTTGAAGAAATGTCTACTCAGATCCCTCATCCATTTTTTAAAATCGGGTTCTTTTTGAGTCATATATTAGTCCGTGCACATAGATGATTTGAAAATATTTTCTCCCTTGATGTGGTTGTTGTTTCACTTTATTGATGGTGTCCTTTGAAGCACAAATGTTTTTAAATTGAAGCTTACTGTATCTATTTTTCATTATTACCTGCACTTTTGATACCAAAATTAAGAAGTCTTTGCCCAACTCAAGTTACAAAGATTTGCTGCTATGTACTTTTCAGTGTTTTATATTTTTAGCTCTATGATTCATTTTAAGTTATGTTTGCATATGATATAAGGAAGAGAATACTGATTCTTTATATTACTGTTTGGATCTAGAGAGTATTTTAAGAGGGCAAATTGCAACATATGTGAAAATAATTTACCTTATAAAATTAAATATTTTGTAATGTTTTGCAGTAATAATCTAAATACAGATCCACTTAATACTTGAACATGATATATATAATTCTTGGTTACATTTGACAATTGACAATTTCAGTTGCTGTAGTCTCAGTGTGATAAAATTTCTCCAAAATGAGGTTAATTTAAAACCATCTAGATAGTATAACATGTCAAGAAAAAAGGTTAAATTTGTCAATAGAAAATAAGTTATCTAAAATTTTAAGTTATACTAATATAATTAATAATTTTCCTGAAAGGAAGTAAAAATATTTTTTTCTAGAAAAAATACAATTATGATTTAAGCAGGATTTTATTTTATATCTATCCAAACACTGTCCTTCCAAAACAGAATGCCCAAACATGTACAATGATAATTAAATTTAGGCACCTTCATATTTTGCTAAATTTCCATTATATAATAACCACGCCTTCACAAATATTTAAAAATATTGGCATCTTAAGGATACATATTTTGTCTAGGTAGTATGTTATATTTTAATCAATAGCAATTTGAGCTATTAAAAGTTTTAAAATATATGTATGGCAGTCCCAAATGTTTGGAGCAAGACTATGGAAAGAGAACAGCAAATTTAAATCCAAAGAAAGCAAAATAAAGGAGAAAGTAGATAAAAGCAGAAATTAGAGCTATAATTGAAGAATCAACAAATTTGTTCTTTGAGAAGCTTATAAAAAATTGGTAAACTCCCAGTGAAATTGATGAAGACAATATGAGAGAAGGCAAAAATGAATAATATCAGACATGAAAACAGGGAACAGCACTACAAATCCTACAGACTTTAAAACCACTATGAGAGCATATTATGAAACAAACTTAGATGAAATGTAGAAATTTCTAGGGAAACAAAATACTTAACCAAAATTATACTATAACAAATAGGCTATTGAATTGTTCTTAACTACTAAATATGCTGATTACGTAATTAAAACTATAGCCCCAAAGAAATTCTAAGGATCATATAGCTTCACCAGTGAGTTCTACTAAACATTTAAGAATGCAGTAATACCAATCTTACAGAAACTTTTCCAGAAAAAAGGAATGAATACTCCACATCTTATGTTATGAAGCTAGCAAAACCTTGATTTTAAAACCTAATAAGGAGGGATGCCTGGGTGGCTCAGTAGTTGAGCATCTGCCTTCGGCCCAGGGCATGATCCTGGAGACCCAGGAAAGAGGCCTACATCAGGCTCCCTGCATGGAGCCTGCTTCTCCCTCTGCCTGTGTCTCTGCCTTTCTCTCTCTCTCTGTGCCTCTCATGAATAATAAATAAAATCTTTAAAAAAAAAAAAAAAACTAACAAGGACGTTAGAGAAAACAAAAATAATAAGGCAATCAAACTCATCAACCAAATCCTGCAGCATACAAAAATTCTAGTATATCACAACAAATTTAGATTTATTCTAATAATGCAAGAGTGGTTTAACATTAAGAATCAATCAATGTAATCCACCAAATTAAAACAGAATAAAGGATAGAAATAATATATTCAATAGATACCCCCAAATGCATTTGATAAAATTCAACATCCATTTATTATTAAAAAATAATAATTCTTACCATAGCAAGAATACTGAAAGCAAAAAGAAAGTTCACTAATCTGACAAACAATATTTACAAAATACTTAAAGCAAATATTATGTTTAATGGCGAATGTTGAGAACTTTCTTTCAGATTAGGCATATGACTTCTATTTGACAAAATATTGGCACTCCTAGCCAGTTGAGTTAAGTAATAAAAAAAAATAAATGTATAGTATTTTAAAAGAGAGATTAAATACCATTATTTGCATCTGATCTAAATTAGAAAATAAAAATATATACATGAATCTTTAATAAGTGACTGGCAATATTGATATGTAAAAGTCAATATGCAAAAATGAATTGTTTCCATGTACCAGCAAGAATTTCAAGAAAAGAAAAATTGAAGAGCATGCAACTCTTGATCTCAGGGTTGGAGTTTAAGCCCCATGTTGAGTGTCAAGATGACTTAAATAAATAAACAAACAAACTTTAAAAATACCTTTATAATAACCAAAAATATTAACTATCTAGTAATAAGTCTAACTAAAAATGTGAAATATCACCTATACACATTTGGGTGTGTGTAAAGATAAATTTAAGAATCAAACGATGGGAAGATGTGTTATGTTTATGGATTAAAAGATTCAATGGAGAGTCTAGAAAGGGAACAATGCATATATAGACACTTATGATAAAAGTGACATATAGGCTAATGGGGAAGAAGGGACTTTTTGAAAAATGATATTAGTTTAAGTAGATATTTTTACCAAAATTCTAAACAAACAACGAGGAAAAAAGAAAGTCAAACGCTATCTCACACTATACTCAAAAGTTAATTCCAGGTTCATTATAGATCTCAATATGAAGCACTAATACAGTTTATATTGAATAATAAAGGAAATCATTTAATGTTCTTGGGATAGGGAAGGAATTTTGAAGAGGACACAAAACATACCAATTAAATGGGAAATAATATATTTGGCTAAATAAAAATGACCGTTTATGTTCATCAAAAGGTATAATTAATAAATATAGTGGCAAGATACACAGTGAGAGGAAGTACTTGTAATCCAAATAATAACCAAGTACTGATCTCCTCAAAAGAACAGAACCATGGGCAAGAATCTTAGATAATGCACTTAGGAGATAGATATATGGCTGATAAACAACTCCATCAGTAATAAGGAAAATACAAATAAAAATTACAGTGAATAATGTCCAACAATTGGTCAGTGGATGAGCAAATTAGAGTACATTCCTACAATGAACTACAACTTAGCAATAAAAAGGAATAAACTACCAACACATGGATTCATCGTTCATGGATGAATTTCAAAAGCATTATTCTGGGTGAAATATGACAGACAAAAAAGATTGCATACTCTATGGTTCTATTTATGTAAAATCCTAGAAAGGCAAAATTGTAGTGACAGTAGATCAACTCATCAAACTTTTATAAGTAATGAAAATCAATGAATCATGGCATCACCATGGCTGAATTTTAAATATAATGTTGAGAAATAACAATAATAAAATAACTAATATGATCACCTTATAAACAGAGGTACATCTAAACCATAGTGTCCTAAAGTCAGAATAGTGCTCATCCTTAGTAAGGGAGTAATGATTAGGAGAGGATTTTGTGAGAGTTGGCAGTGTTTATTTAGTTTTTCACCTGGGTAGTGAGTTCATGAGTGTTCACTTTGTGGTGAGTTACTGAACTGTTTATTGATGTTTTTGGCACTTTTCTGATGATTATGATAAATGTCTGGCTGTTAGACAAGTGGGAAGTGGAAGTATGATTAAACATGTGGTTTTGTTTTACTTTGTGTATGTGTGTGTTTTCTTTTTTACCATGAGATGGAAGATACTTGGGAAATATAACTTTCTAATAAAACTGATTCATAGGGAAAAATGGAAGACGATTGGTTTGAAGGGATAAGCAATAGTGTGAAATTTCTGAGGAGAGGGGAATTAGACTCACTGAAAGGATTAGCCTTAGATTAATAAAGGGAAGAGAAGAGAGAGAACACGTGCAAATGTAGGGTTGTAGGTGGGCAGTAGAAGGATTTTCCATCTGATGGCTTCTATTTTCTCTAGAAGAATTAGAAATGAGGTAGCTTCTTGAGGAGAAAGATGAGCAGATTCGCAACTTGAGAAATGTAGGGAGATTTGAAATATTAATTGCAAAGAGCGAAAGGTCAGATTGACCTGGAATTCACTGTAGGAGTGCTGGTCAGTGCTTGGAGAATTGCCTATACAGTTGGTGTCCTTGCGAGAAAAACCTCTGTTCTGGACTCAAACCACAGCAGTGTATAGTTGGCCTCTGTAACAAGCTCACTGTGGCTAAATTCCAGATCTCAAGGGGCACATAGATTAAGCATGAAATCACTGTAGCTTTAAATAAGTAACCACAACTGGTTCTAGGAATAGGTCATAGAGATGGAATCACGCGTGAGATCTGTACCGCGTATGGGCAAGGAGACTAAGAAGAGGGACATTGGCCAGTAATTACAGATACCATGACAATGGGGTATTCTTCTTCAGGTACGATGCATAAAATTAGAGCAAACATCCTCATACCTGAATTATTTGTCTAAGTCATAGGATTCACAGACAAAGAGCCATAAAAATAAGTGATTATTAGAAATGGATCTTATTTTGCCAAATGCTGACTTCAAATCCGGAGTTAAAATTAGTGAGAAAGTGTGAATGAATCAATATGAATCCATTTTTACTCTTTGAAAGTAATTCAAACAAGTTGTCATAGAATTAACCAGTGGTATTATTTTTGCATGTGTAATCGTGTAATATGGCTTTTAATAACATTTAAACTAATCTTGTTTATTGCAAAAGACCTAGTTCCTTCGAGGATAATTATAGTTACTTTGCCAAAATAAAATGACACCTAGCTCAAACTATTAAACAGCAATAAAAGAGATGAAAGTTTATTATAACCCGTTGAAAATAAATAAGAGCAAACAAAAAATTTTAAGTAGCATTTTGGCATTGAAACTTTGTTATTATGTCTATATTTTGTTTTATTTTTAAAAGTATATGCACATTTTCTTGAGGAGTATCAAGAAAAACAAAGATAAAAAAAGTAACCAGAAAAATGGTAGGCAAATATACAAACACATTCTTCTTCGTTTTTTCTTGTGCAAGTTAAGAAATAGAGATATGGGAGAAAAGGAGGCTTTGGAGAGATTTAAAAATGAAAGATTTACCTCCAGGCTCAGAAGGGGAAGCAAAGACCCACTTGAAAGAGTCTTAATACCGCCTAAAGATTTGGGGTCAATTATAAAGAGAAGGATTATAATCAAAGTTTGTATATATAATTAGTGACTATACAGTTAATAACTACAGGTAAAGGACCTTGGGAATCTCTGAGTTCATTTTGTCAACCAGATTTGTTTGATTCCATAGTAATCATATATTATTATTTTTTAAGCTAAACAATAAAAACATATAAATGAGAATTTAATACTCTCAACTCTCCTTGTTATTTGAGCTACTACCTAACATTAATTGTGTCAATTTACAGACAGTTCTGTGTTTGTTCAATCATATGCAGACAGGTTTGTTTTTTTTCTGTGTGTTTGTGTGTTTGAAAGAATCATGAGATCTAGCTAAACAGATTACAGAAGTCTTCAGTTTGCGTTTATTGTTAAAAAATATCATGGTCCAGTAAGTAGTATAGTGTCACTATACTCATGAATAGTTGTGGAATATTACATAATACGGATACGTACCGTCTACTACTAATGTACATTCAAGTTACTTTCATTTTTTGCCACCACAAAAATAACTTCATACATACCCTTTTCTATATCCCCTTACATACAGTGGTTTTGTTTTCGGATGTGGATGCAGCATTCCTGCATTCTGAGAAATTTGTAGCAATCCATACTCCCCTTCACCGTTGTTCGTACTGGCTGTTTCCAATGTTTTTGTCAATTTAATGAGTGAAAAATAGTATCTCATTCTTTTGTGTGTGTGTATGTGTGGGTCTGATCTTATTTGTCTCTCTTAGAAAATCTCATTTTGACTGGACTAGACTTAGAGATAGAAGCTCTCAGAAAGGACAGCCTCCGTCTCTTGACAATATGTTCCTGGTGTTTTTCTTTGGCCTCCTTCATTCTCTTGGCCAAAAGTTCAGCATATTTTGCAGCCTCTTCCTTATTTTTCTCAGTGCAATGTTTCTTCAAAGCAATACACCCGACATTTGTGCTGGAGGACACGTGTTGTAACAAGACGCTGAATCCTGGGTGCTTTGGGTTGTAGGATTCTTACCTCTGTTTAGGGGCTTTCTAACAACGTAACTGGTGGACATCTTCTTCTTTTGACAGATTAAAAAATTTGCGGATTCTGCTGATTCCTTTGGGCCCCAGGCGATGAGGCACAGAGATATCAGTGGGTCCAGGAATATCTTTCTCCCCTTTTTTTTCCACAATAACCAAATTGAGAACACGGTGATTGGCATCCACAATGCAACCCCCAACAGATTTGTGCTTCCTTTCTCCAGTCCTCCTTGGTTGATAGCAGGAATGCCCCTTACTTAGCAGCAGGTGGGCACAGCCATGGGTCAAGACAACCTGCTTCATGGGGAAGCCTTGTTTGTAATTGCCACCACTGGTTCGGACCACGTAACCCTTCCGTTCCTCGCCCAGAGCATCAGCAGCAGCTTCTGTGGCCAAACGTTTCTCATAAAAGTTATGAAGTTTGAGCTCATCATCCATTTCAATGGGTTTCTGGTAGCCAGTGGCTGGGAAAGAGATGTTCAGCTTCATCCTGAAGCAGGCTACCGCCTCAGAGGTGCCATGAAAAAGAGCAATATCTCATTCTTGAAGGATATAGTGAGCAATGGAAATATTGGCTTTAAGTTACAATAGGCCTTTAGGTTTCTTAGGCTATCATTTTGTTAATTTTCACCTTACTAAATAAGATCACAGTGCATCTAATAGAAATTACATATATATCATGATACATAATACATATATATGTATACTATATAGCTATATATATCACTATATCTATATCTATCTATATCTATATCTAGCGATATAGTAATTGCTTTTATTTTACTAAAATAAAATCTATTTTATGGAGAAGAAATCAAAACCCCACAGAGTCATCAATTTCAAAAAAAAATTCATACAGGTAATAAATGGCTGAGATGAAAGTTCAGTCTCTTTCTATTTTAATCCAAAAGTCAAGCTTTTTTTTCTAATCACAAATCATATCAGAATCCTAATGTGATCAGTATTACATCTGAGCATCAGATAAACCATACCCTCATCCTCCCCAAAATAAACATTTGCAAAACTTAATTTTTTTTGCAAATGATTGAAGATATTTCTACCAGAAGCCATTCTGTTCACCATCCACAGATCCCGGGGATCCCAGGTTAAGAATCACCTATAAAAGTGTGGAGCTGCTATGGGGCATTCTTCTCAATAACTGCAGCTTGACATTGGATTGACTTTTTGTTAGTTAACTCCTAACAATTAATATGCCTGGCATATAGTTAGCCCAACTGATCACTGAAGAAACAAAGTAAATGCCCTTAAAGTCATTCAGTGATTCTTGCCTCCCATTCTAACCTGCTCAGAAACAAGGGTGAAAGTGGGTCTCCTTGTTTTTAAGGGGCTAATCCAATGTAGACATATATTTTCTTGTGGTGGCCACCTGCCAGAATTGGAGTTAAATTCTTTTGTAAAATTACAAAGTTTGAGAAATCTAACTTCTTAATAAGCAAGACTTGGGGATATTGGTGTCAAACAAAATTATAGGCAGGATATACTGCTATATGTGGCATAGAGCAAGGAGAACTGGACCAGATTTTGGAATGCCTGAATTCTTTGCAAAAAGTTAATACATAAGATCAACTATCAAACTTTGTGTATTCCTCTGGGATTTGCGTTTTTCAATCAACATTTTGTTTTTGAGGCTTTTCCAGACTATAGTTCTAGTTTATCCAGTTTCTATGCTGAAGAGTACCACATTGCATGAATATATTACAATGTATTTATTATCCATTTGATCCGGTTGAAGAACATTTGAGTTATTTCCTTTTTTCTCTATTATAAATAATGTTGCTGTGAACATTTTAGATTATGACTCTTAGTGTTGAAGCGCAAGGTTTTCTTCTTATTATACACCTAAAGGTAAACTTGGCGAGTCATAGAATATGTACACATTCAATTTACATGATAATGCCAAATTGTTCAAAATGGTGTGCCAATTTATACTTCCACCAAGAGTAAGTGAGAGTTATGCCTGTTATGCTCCATCTTGATCTTGCCAGGCTTTTTAGTGTTTGCCTGTGTTTTAGTCAAAAATAGGAATCCTGCATTCTCTCATGAGCTCTGTTAAATACTAGGTGTAGGACAATTGTCACAAAACTATAAGGCACCTACCAGTCTTAAATTCTACTGCTCTCAGACTAATGAGATAGATAACGTTAGAAAACAAATCAAATTTTTACCAACTTAGCATGCGCCATACTGAAGACATTTAATTTAACTTGGTTCAGGAAGTTCACTGGGTTTTGAGTTATTAAGTTCTTTATATATTTTGGCTACTAAGCCTTTATCAGATATGTCATTTGCAAATATCTTCTCCCATTCAGTGGGTTGTTTTAGTTTTGTTGATTGTTTCCTTTACTATGCAGAAGCTGTTTATCTTAGTGAAATCCCGATAGTTCATTACTTTTGTTTCTGTAGCCTCTGGAGAAATGTCTAATAAGAAGTTGCTATGACTGATGTCAAAGAGGTCACTGCCTGTGTTCTCTAGGATTTTGATAGTTTCCTGTCTCACATTTAGGCTTCTCATCCATTTTGATTGTACGCTTGTGTATGGTAGAAGAAAGTGATCTAGTTTCACTCCTCTGCATGTTACTATTCAGTTTTCCCAACACCATTTGTTGAAGAGACTGTCTTTTTCCCTGGATATTCTTTCCTGCTTTGTTGAAAATCAGTTGGCCATATAGTTGTGGGTCCATTTCTGGGTGTTCTATTCTGTTCCATTGATCTATTTGTCTGTTTTTGTGCCAGGACTATACTGTCTTGATGAAACTCAACACCCAGAACAATTAATCTGTTAATAAATGGGCAGAAGACATGAATAGACATTTCTCTTTTTTTAAGGATTTATTTATTTACAAAAGAGAGAGAGAGAGAATGAGCGGCGTGAGGGACAGAGGGAGAAGCAGACTCCCTGCTGAGCAGGGAGCCCAATGTGGGACTTGATCCCAGGACTCTAGGATCATGACCTGAGCCAAAGGCAGATGCTTAACCAACTGAGCCACTCAGATGCCCCTGAATAGACATTTTTTCTAAAGAAGATATACAGATGGCTAACAAACACATGAAAAGATGCTCAACATCACTCATCATCGGGGAAATACAAATCAAAACTATGATAAGATACAACCTCACACCCATTAGAATGGCTAAAATGAACAACAGAGGAAACAATAGGTGTTGGCAAGGATGTAAAGAAAGGGTAACCCTCTTACACTGATGGTGGGAATGCAAACTGGTGCAGCCACTCTGGAAAACAGGATGGAGTTTCCTTAAAAAATGAAAAATAGAACTACCCTATGACCCAATAATTGCACTACTAGTTGTATACCTAAAGGATACAAAAATGGTGGTTCAAAGGGGCACACACACCAAGTGTATTATGCTAAGCAAAGTAAGCCAATCAGAGAAAGACAAATACCATATGATCTCACTCATGTGGAATTTAAGAAACAAAACAGATGAACTAAGGAGAAGGGAAGAGAAATAGAAAGGGGGAGGCAAACCATAAAAGATCCTTAACTATAGAGAACAACCTGAAAGTTGCTGGAGGGAGGTGGGTGGGGGATGGGCTAAATGGGTGTTGGGTATTAAGGAGGGCACTTGTGATGAGCACCGCGTGTTACATGTAAGTGATGAATCACTAAATTCTACTCTTGAAACCAATAATCATGCTACATGTTAATTAACTAGAATTTAAATAAAAACTTAAAACAGGGTGGGGGGAGAATGTTCACTGAGTTGATGAGCCAGAAGGTAAATCAAGCAGTTGAGTGTCAGTTTCTGAGTAAGTAACAACCTGTATAGCTGTTTTTATACAAGTCAATTGAACAGGAATGGAATTGCACATTGCCTAGAGCAGTAGGGTGATTACAATTGAGTTTTTCATGATAAACAGATGTTAAAAGTCATTTGAAATAGCACAGTCCACTACAGCATCTTACTATTTAGTGTATTTTCTATTAGAGGGATAAGAATTTGGTGAACCCAAGGGCAGTTGGATGGAGCTTGAAGAATTATGAGCTTCACTTTATCAAGTGTTAGTTTAAAGAAGCTTGTGAATTTTTAAAAATCAATTTTCTCTTCAGACAATTATTATTTCCAAGAGGACTTGATTTAACAATTTGTTTTTTTTTATGTAAAACTGAGCTATTCAGACACACAAAAATACCTACCATGAGAGCAACATTTAGCCTAATTTTTAGACTTGCAGAAGAATTAATAAGCCCATTCCTATCTCTTACCAGCACCAAATAGAATTTGGATTGAAAGGTATCCACATGGGTAGTAACTATATGCATGGACATCGAGAACT
The DNA here is from genome assembly GCF_053574225.1 of Canis aureus. Classification (NCBI taxonomy): domain Eukaryota; kingdom Metazoa; phylum Chordata; class Mammalia; order Carnivora; family Canidae; genus Canis; species Canis aureus. Next base: position 58,078,407 of record NC_135630.1, read on the forward strand.
TGGTGTAAAAGTTGCCTAAAAGAAGTCTGCTACTCTTTTCAGTTCTGTTTAGAGACAGACCAGAGTTGACACATTTCTCTCTATAGGGCCAGGTAGTAAGTATTTTAGACTTTGTTGGCTGTACAGTCTGTTGCATTTACTGAAGTCTGATGTTACAGCATGACAACAGCCATAAACCACACATAAACAAATGGTCGAGGCTGTGTTCCAATGAAAGTTGACTCAAAAAATAAGCGGTTGACTAGACTTAGCTTGCAGGTTGTGATTTGCCCATCCAATTTAGCCTAATAAGTAAATTATATCAAGTTGTAAGCATAATGTACAAAACATCTGTTCTCATACTCTCTCCTCTTGCCTGTGAAGACTCTAGTATCCTAATATGAAACGATCCCTGCCATCTCTCCTTATTACCATTTTTTTTCAAAGGATAATTGCACCGGGCTTTGTGTTGAGCTGTTGGTACTGCATTTAAAAAGGTTAATGTATTCTTTCTAAGGACATGGTGCATTTCATGGGACTGTTTATAGGCAAGTTTTGACTGATTGAATCTGTTTATTTATTGTTCTTCTGTCAGGTGGGCGAAAGGGCTGCTCAGCAAGGATAGTTAAAGCTACAGATTTGGCAGGTGTTTAAGCTTTCTAACCAAGGGCCCAGGGGGAGTGGCTGAGCCGTTCCCTTTGCACCTGTGGCCTGCTGGCAGTCAACATTCCTCCCACTACCTGCCATGTGCCAGCTCCAGGTGGCAAAGTGCACATGTTGTGACATATCACAAGATACTCTTCTCTTGCCTTTTACAAAGCAATTGAGCACAGCATGGACCATGGGTGTGAATCTAAACCAGGAAGCTCTTCTTATACCTAATAATCATGAGGAATGGTCTTGGACTTCCCTGAGTATCCTATACCAGCCAGTGGCTGTATTCAGATGCACCACGCTATGTGTGCCTGGGACAGAGTCTAGAAGGAAGGTAATGCTCCTTTTACAAATGCAGTTCTTAGGGCACCCGGGTAGCTCAGTGGTTGAGCGTCTGCCTTCAGCCCAAGGCATGACCCCGGGGTCCCAGGATGGATCCTGCTTCTCCCTCTGTCTTTCTCTCTCTCTCTATCTTTCATGAATAAATAAATAAAATCTTTTTTTAAAAATGCAGTTCTCGGGGGATCCCTGGGTGGCGCAGCGGTTTAGCGCCTGCCTTTGGCCCAGGGCGCGATCCTGGAGACCCGGGATCGAATCCCACGTCGGGCTCCCGGGATGGAGCCTGCTTCTCCCTCTGCCTGTGTCTCTGCTTCTCTCTCTCTCTCTGTCTATCATAAATAAATAAATTAATTTAAAAAAATAAAATAAAATAAAAATGCAGTTCTCATCATGCCACTGCATGATTTAAAATTCTTTTTTGGTTTCACAGTGCTCTTAGGAGAAAGCAAAAATCATTATCATGACTTCCTCTCAAGACTATGCCTGCTCTAGCCCCAGCTCACTTTTGCAACCTCATCTAACTTTACTCTCTCCCATGCCCTCGTGTTTCAGTCACACTTGCATTGTTTAGATCTTTTTTTTTTTTAAGATTTTATTTATTTATTCACGAGAGACACACACACAGAGAGAGAGAGGCAGAAACACAGTCAGAGGGAGAAGCAGGCTCCATGCAGGGAACCCGACGTGGGACTCGATCCCAGGACTCCAGGATCATGCCCTGGGCTGAAGGCAGATGCTCAACCGCTGAGCCACCCAGGGATCCCCCATTGTTTAGTTCTTTGAACTAACTCTCCAAACTGGCTCCCACCTAGGAACCCTTACTCCTTTACACATGCTATTATACTATTGATTTTCTGTTTATATGGAGAAGAAAACATAATATACTATAGTCTCTTCTACGACAAATCACATTTTGTAGAGTCTCAACTTGTTTTACCAATTACTGCAAATCTTATATGTTTCTTATTTAATTTAGTAATTATTGTTTTGGGCAGTAGTCTAGAGGGGTAAAGAAGAAATTCAGTGATTTCAATCAATAAGATACATATATTTAGTCTTATGAAATACTAGTTAAAGAGTCCTTGAAGCAAGTGTTGTCAATGGCAATGACTTCCAAGATTTGGCAAATCCAGAAATTTCCCAGATAAATTTGACTGAAAAAAAAAAAAAAAAGAGACAACTTTCATGTAAAATATCTAGAAAATTGAGTCAAATGTAGGTTTATGTTGGTTATGATTTCTCTTTTAGATGGCTTAATTTGCTTATCCAGTCAGCAAATATGTTACTCAAGCTCCCCAGTTCATCAATGTGGGATTCAAACTGCCTTTTAGCAGTTCTTTAAGTTCTCTGTAGGCTTTTATGAAAGTACAGAGATTTCAGCCAACTTAGTTCCCTGGACATTTTACTTTTACTCACAGATATTTCTAATGTGACTTTGAAATAATGATGTCTTCCTGTCACCACCACCTGCACAGATGGTTGCTGTAAAGTGCCCAGGGAAACAGTGAGGAACGAAGTGAGCTCTTCTCAGTCACTTACACAGAGGATAAGAGGCTCACCTTCATCAGGAGGGACTCCCTGGTTGATATTATTTGTCCATTGTCATGGTAGACAGCAATTTATTCAATTAAAAAAGTAAGACATAAATAAATAGCCTTCTTTATTAGTTTTTGGATCCTAAAATTAATGTGGTAATAAAATAATTAATTTTTTAAAATTCAAAACTGACATTGCCTTTTAAAAAATATAGCAATTTTCAAAGTTATCAAGATTACAAGAGCAGAAGGGAGATATCAAGGAATGATGGGGAAATAGTAATGCTCCATTTATTGTTGCATTCAATAGCTATTTTTTTAAGCATCCAAATGTCACTGTTACCAATGGGGAATTTTTAGTCCTAAGAACTTGAGAGAATTTCTTACATCACATTATTTTAGTTTACAACCCTCCTAGCGTTATGACTATAATATGGGACAGAGTAAAAAGATCTGTGGCCATGTTTGTTGTCAGAAGGCCTATTTTGAACTGACGACTTTTGTATCTTTTGCTGTCCTCCAAAAGCACAATGAACTTCTTCAACCTCGTTTTTCCTATCAGTAGAATTTGGACACACATGCCAATCTCAGAGTGATTTGTGGATTAAAGGAGCTAATGCACAAAAAGATTCTTTGGAAATTATAAAGTACAACAAATTATCACCTCAAAAGAAGCAGAAATGCTAGCCTTCCCCTCCCCACCCCAAGAGTTTATCAGACTTGAAAAGGTCAAAATACTAATCTAAGGAAGTTTGGTTGATAACATAAAAGAGATAACCCAAGCTTTCCTAACATCTGTAAAACCTTCCAGGATCATGGGATGACTCTAAACTAATCAACACTTGATATCCACACTGTTTGAGCTACCACTGAACATCATTACAGTTTTGAATCACAAATTTTATTATTCTACAAATCTATTGAAATAAAGAAGAGAACCAAGAAAAATTATATTGCTGTATGGCCTCTAACCTGTTTGCCCAATATGTTGAGTTTGTGTATACAGCACATCAAATGTTAGGTAGTGCTATTTATTTACCTTCCTCTTCGTATTTAGAAGACTAGTTCTACACAAATCAATTAAGATCTGATGCTTACTATTGTTTTATAATTTACTTATTCACATTTGACTCAATACATAGTGTTTTTCTTTTAAAAACCCAGCAGTTAAGTTAAAGAAAAGACGTGTTCTTTGGCAATATATTTTGAAGAGTGAAGAAAGATACAGGAAAAATATAAAAGAAAGTCAATGTTTATGTTATGAAGCTCCCAATGGTAGATGAGAAAAGCCATACAACTTCCCAACACTGTTGGGAATCTCTTTGGAATAGTTGAAATTTTACAACATTTTTATAAATGGATGTAATTAATTGTTTAAACAAATATTTAGAGAGTGCCAGATATGTTTCCAGAACTGTACTAGACACTGAGGATACAGTAGAGAAAAAAAGAGACAAAAATCATGATCTTTAAGAGATTTGTTTGTAGTGGAGACAGTAATGAACAAAATAAATAAGACATTAAGTATGTTAACAAGTGGTAAACATTATGAAAAAAATTAAAGTCAGGAGGATAGGGAGTGCTGGCCTGCAAGAACAGTTTACATCATAAATAGGTCAGGGTAATTCCTGCTGAGAAAATATTAAGAGGAAATGAGAGAATGTTCCCAGCAGAGGAAACAGTAATACAAATGACCTGTGGCAGGAGGATTTCTTGCTTGCTCAAGAAATAGAGAAGTCAGGAAGCCTGGGCAGTAAGCACAGCAGAAAATACTAAGAGATGGAGAGAAGTAATGAGGACCAAGAGCAAGGCGGACCATATGGGCCATTCTAACAGCTTTGGCTTTTCCACTGAGTGGGATGGAGATGTGGCAAGTGTTGAACTGCGAGTGACATGACTTCACATATTTTTACAGGATCTCCCTGGTAGCTGTGTTGCATATTGGTTGAAAAGGAGTCACATGTGGAAGCAGAAAGACGAGTTGGGGGTTATTACAATAATCCCAGTGAGAGATAATGGTGACTTGTAGAGTGATGAAAAAGGGATATGTTTTGGAGCTATTTTCAAGGGAAGAAGCAGCAGAATTTTTAAAACAAATTGAAAATGGAATATAAGGAAAAGAAGAGTCAGGAAAGACTCCAAAGTTCTGGGCTTAAGCAACTATAGTTTCCATTAAGTGAGATGGGAGGTATTATTATTTTACAGATAGCATGATTGCATGTGCAAAAAATCCCAAAGAATCTATAGATAAATTATTAGAATTAATACATAAGTTTAACATACTGTCAGGTGCAAGTCAATATGCAAAAACTTACTTAATTTCTGTATACTAAAAATAAAGTAAAAATTTAGAACTACCATAATAATTGCATTAACAGCTGGGACTAGATCCAGGGTGATGTAAGCAAGCTGGTCAAGATGTCTCCCATGCTTATCCTCCTCAACAAAAGTAATTTGTCATCCGTCCACAGAAAAAAAAAGTGCTTTTGTGGGAGCAGTGGGATCCAGGTAGGAGACTGTGAAACCATGGTGCAGTTTAACACCGAAGAGAGCTGTTTTAAGAAGGCAGGCTTGCACCTCTGCAGCTGACTCACCAACAGTGATCCCAGATTCAGACCTGGAAACAGCTCTGTGTCCTGGGGATTCAGCTACCATCCTGCTTGGTCCTGTCAGCAGCACTATATGTCTGGGAACCTGGGAAGAGTCATGCACACCCATGCATCATATAACAGGCATCAGTTCCATCAGTGGGCCCTAACATGGCCAGTGAACCTCTTCCAGCCCCTCTGAACCCTCTGTGATTTTATGACTACATTCCCACCAGAATGTCTAGACATTAAACAAGGTTTATCTTACCAAGTGTTGGCAACAGGTGGAGCAGTAAGAATTCTGGTTTATTGCCCATGGGAATGTAATCTGGTACACCTGCTTAGGAAGACTTTTTTCATCATTTGACATCAAGTATCATCATTTATGAATGTTAAATATGTTCATAGTCTGTGAACCAACACTTTCGGAATGTCTTCTACAGAAATGCTTTCACATTTGTGTCAAAAATATGTACGAGAATATCCACAGCAAAATTACTTGTGCAAATACCCTCAAGCTATAAACAAGCCAAATGCCCATCAATAGTAAGATGATTAAAATTTTTTCATTTATAAAGTTGACTAGTTTTCAGCAATGAAAATAAATGAAGTATACACATATATATGTATGTTTTTCGTAGGTTATACTGCTGAGCAGTAGAAGCCAGGCACACAGTCATCTATACTGCATGATTCAGTTTATTTATTTATTTATTTATTTATTTATTTATTTATTTATTTATTTATTTTTATGATTCAGTTTATATAAAGTTCACAGAGAGGCCAAATCAATCTAAGGGGTTAGACACCCGTCCCTATTACCTCTGAAGAAGGAGGGCAAATTACTGACTCAGAGGCGTCAGACAGAGGTGCTGATAATGTCCTATATCAGATATACCCACTTTGTTCACTTTTTAATATGATGCTTCTTCAGGTTGCACACTTATAATATGTTCTCTTTTTAATATTCAAATAACATTTAACATTCAAATAAAGAGAATTTTACATTCAAATAAAGAGAAACCAGTATCTGAATCCTAGGTTCTCATATTTTCTATAATGGATGTCTAATTGTGTGCTAAGTAGACAGAAGGAATTGATTGACCTTGGATCCTCAGTGAAATGATGGCACATTCCCTGACATTTGTGTTTGAAGGTTAAATTTGAATTGAGATCTGCACCGTAAGTTCAAAACACTGAGTGTGTGCAGGTTTTCAATGTTTTTCTATTATTTATGCCATTTCACTACTTTTCTATTTCCTTTAATCAATAATTTTATGAAATGATTGACGCAAGGACCTAGAAAATCTTCATGCAAACTGAATTGATGATTCTTTCCTCGCTGTAATAGAGGACATCATTCTTCTTTTATAATGCTAAATGCCAGTCAAAGACAGGAATATTTATACTTTTGAGCACAGCGGTCGGTGCTGTTACAGGTTCAGATTATTTCTCTCATCTCTTAAAGGTTATGGTCCGGACATGGGGCTCCTTTTCAAGGAATACATTTTAGTTGAATGTCTGAAGCAATTGTTAAATCATATAATCGATTTCCAGCAAATGCTTTGAAGCCTTAAAGAAAAGCATCCCCATTATTGTTAAGACAGTTATAATTTTAATTATATATCTAGACCTGAATTTAAAAAGAGAAAAAAAAGAAACCCTCCCCTACACATCTGAAGTTTTCCGAGGAAAATTATCCTTTATAGTAATTGATTCCTGGTGGAATCTGTTATCTGGATTGAACTAAGCTTCTTCTTTTGCAATGCATCTTTGTCAAATTTGTGTCTAATATAAGCATCAGCCCCGCTGTGAACAACTAATAAAATATGCACTAATTGACCACTGATGTCTTAGAACTATATTTCCTGCATTGTTCTATTATCTATGGCAGTCTTCAAAGTTTTCAAAAATTAATATACTTGATAATTTCTTCACATGCGGTAATTTAGATGTATTTGGGGCTTGTCAACATAGGCAGGTTGTAGGTAAAAGAAGCAATGGCCACTTAGTGTTATTTTAAGAGTGTGGGGAGAAGTTCTCTGACCAATATAAACTCAAAACAAGTTGTTATTACTTTAACTTAAAACAGAATGTATACAAAGAAGGTAACTGTTAAAATGAAAATACTTATTTCTTAGTAGCATATTTATTTGTTTTCCTTTTATTTTTATTTTTTTTAATTTTTATTTATTCATGATAGTCACACACAGAGAGAGAGAGAGAGGCAGAGACACAGGCAGAGGGAGAAGCAGGCTCCATGCACCGGGAGCCCGACGTGGGATTCGATCCCGGGTCTCCAGGATCACGCCCTGGGCCAAAGGCAGGCGCCAAACCGCTGCGCCACCCAGGGATCCCTATTTGTTTTCCTTTTAATATAAATCCAGTTTACAGATTAGAATAAGATTGAAATTAAGGCAAGGTGAGGATGCTTGTTCTGCTCACGTGCTGGACCTCCCCCCGTGACTACCATGCCTCCCGAACTCACACCGCTCACCAGGAGGCACCCAGGAGCTGCTTCCATCCCTGGGAGGGGCAGGACAGGTGGATGCTCTACTTACTCTCTGCTTCTTTGGCCTTATGGAATGTCAACCATTGACAGGGGTGGGAACATACGCATAAGTAACATCAGAGTGTGGGGGATGAGTCTGAGTGATCACAATAACCCATGGCTTTTTTTTTTTTTTTTTTAACCCATGGCTTTAACATAGATGCCTTTGGTGTTGGGCATCGTAGCACATTTGACTAACGTGTCTTCGTGAGTCTCAGTCAGTACCTATCAACCCCCATCCTGAATCATCGTTAAAGTAGTAGCTGACATTTGTCAAATGCTTTTGATGTACCAGGCACTGTGCCAAGCTCTTTATTTTGTTCTATTTAGTTCTTAAAATATTGGGGGGGGGGTTGTTATCTCCATTTAACAGGTTAGGAAATTGAGGATCCAAACGATTAAGGAACTTGACGAAGGTTCTATAGCAAACAAACGGTGGAGCAGGAAATTGAACCTTCGAACCCCTCACCCAGGACCCCAGCCCCATCATATGCTGCTGGTTCTCCTCCTCTGTTCCTTAACCACACTGAGCCCTTTGAATGCAGGTTCTGTGCTTTATTTTTCTTTATACGCCTTGCACCTCACTCAGTGGCTGAAACATCTTATGATTGATGAAATGGAATCTCTGTGGAAGCTGTCTGTGAAAAGCTGCTGGGTTATAGGTTTTCAGTCCTATTCTATGTTTGTTGAGGCTGCCTGAATCCAGGAGACACTTGGTTTATGCAATCTTCCATTGGCCAAGATTGGCAAATGGCTCACAAGCACCGCTCCGTTTCCCATTCAGCAACAACAGAAGGCACGGAGGCCGCCAGGTGGAAGGGATCCGGGGGCTTTCCTGCCTCCTGTACTTGGGATTGAAGGCAGAGGGGGTGAAATAGTGGGGTGGGTGGTCAAACTCAGAGGGCTGGTTGACCTTTGCTCTTTAGGCTGGAAAAAAGAGCCCATTTCACAGGGCCAGAGAGCACAAAGTCTCCTGGAAACCGTTGGATTCCTGGGGCTGAGTAGCAGTTCCAGTATTTAAACAGCCAGTAGTGACTTAAGTTCCCACTGATCTGGTTGCAGCCCATTGATGGCTTTTCCACTTGCATGCATTCTGAAGCTGTGGCTCTCAGAAAAGAGAATTCAAGAGTAATTATATGTTAGAAATACCTGGCTTCACAGTGGGGTGTGATCAAACCTGTGAACTGCACCTTAATCCATTTAACCTCCTTTTTCTCTTGGTTTCATGAAACCATGCTCACTAGCAGAGCCTTTTCAAGGACTCCCTTTTATCCCCTCACCTTACTATCCTCAAACTCTAGTAATCCTCCTTTCAATCGCCTTCCCCTTTGAACTGTGACTCTCACTACCTCAAAAGGGAATATTTACTCCACACTCAACCTTTCAGAATCACTCTTGAGCAAATACAAGTTTAGATTCTCCACGGCATACCTATTGTGGGATATTAATGAGAAAGGTTCAATGGGATCCAGTAGAGAAATCCATTGAAATACATACTGGAGATTTCATTTTATTATTTTATTTTATTTTATTTTCCACATTGGAGATATTTTAACCTGTGTGGTTTAAGCCTGTCTTTGAATCTCTCCATGTAACAATCTTTACGTATAGAATCCAGCTAATTTACAACGCCGAGAAACTGAGCAGTGGCTTGTTACCAGGTACAACTGATGGGCTTATTATCCTAGGTGTAATTTTTTAAGAAATCATGGGTGTTTCTTAAAAGAAAGAAGGAAGCACAATATGCCCACAGAAACCTGAGTCTAAGGTTGACTCCTGGGGTAATTCTAGCCCTAGGACATGAAGAAAAGCCTTCTAGAAAACTGTGGCAGTAGGGAAGAAGCTTCATAATCTGGGTAGTACTTCGGATAAGAGTCATGATTGACGCAAGGTTTGGAGGCTTCCTCCCCTTCCCTGTTAAACTCTATGGAAATTCGTTCCATAGATCTTTTGTTTGTTTTTCAGTTTGATGCTGTATTCCCCAAAAGTAAATGCATACCTTTCTTAGGTTCTTCAGAAAACAACTTCGTGGTGGAGATAGGCATGCTGGAAGTTTCCTGGAGAGAGCTCGCAGCAGTAGCACCTGTGGGGAAGTAAGGGCACAGGAGTGGACGAGGGAGCTGAACTGGGATGTGGTTGTACCTGCACCGAGGCTTCAGGCTAATCCCTCAGGGAGTGCAGGGCTGAGCAGGTCCTTCCAAGTTGTTCCCAAATGATGCAGGAGGCTCCTGGTGAGGGGCAGGAACTTGGGGAAGAGGTTCAGCGGCGAGCCCTCCGCCGGCAGCACCCTTAGCAGCCAGGAAAATGTTCCTTGGGCCTTCGAGAGGGGATTAGGGTGAGGCAACTCCGTGGTTGCTTAGTCCATCCCTGGGCTACTGGGATCACTTGCGTTGCATGATCATTTCTCTCTATCTGAGAACAGTTCCTCCAAGATTTCATACCAGGAGAGGAAATTTAGTGAGACAAAGCACAGTGCCTGTTGCAGTCCCTGGTCTCAGGCCATAACTGACGCTCAACAGTATTACCTAATTTTAGATTTTTAAAGTTACTTCTTAGGCAACACCTCTGCTGCCCAGGTGTCTATCTGGTGGAATGTACCAGGTCGTCCTCTCTGAGGGGTCTGACCCATCACCATGGCCTTCTTAGGCTACATCTGCTACACTTGTTTATTTACTTTCAAAGGAGGATGGAGAAGAAGCAAGAGATGCCCATGTATTTCTTGGGCCAGTTCTTTTTCCAAACTAAGTGGATGGTCAAGAAGTGCTCCCCTTACCCAAAGCTATGTCAGTGAAAAGGCTTTCTCTCCTGCTGCCATTCAGAACCACCCCTGAGCAGTCCTTCCTCACCTTGTACCTAGATGCTGAGGCAACCTATTTATTAATCAAGCTTAGCTTTTTTTTTTTTTTTCCTGCTTCCATCAATTAGTCGTAAGGGAGTCCCCTATGCAGTCAGAGGTGTGAGCTGAAGCAGAGGAGTCAGAGGGAGATTACATGGGAGTCTGAGTGTCTTCCTCCTGTAATGATCACATGGTGCCCTCCAGGACTTCTGGAGGAGTAGAACCTGCTGATTGGTTTTCAGGCCTTACACAGAATATCTACACTTACTATATTTATTTCTCTGAGCTGTTTGCTCCATTTCGTTTACCATCCATTCTGAAATCCCCACTTAGTTAGTGTGGGTTATCACTTTCTCCAAACTTCTAAGAGCTGTTCTAGCAGCATATTACCCTGATTTTCTGGGATTCTTGCTAGGCTATGACAACCCATAGTGCAGGAGATTGTTCTCTTAGGATAAACTTTCCGTTAGCCCACTTTATGTTCCATACCGCTCCCCCACATTGCTCTAACACCTTCTGGATCCAGTGCCATACGTAATTCCTCTAGCCTTTACCAGCATATATTGGCTAGATTCTGCAGCCCCTCAATATGCTGTTCCTTGTCCCCCTTAGCGGGCCTGGCACGTCCCTAACTTGGTTATATTTTGGCATGACCCAGGTTGTCAGTCTGGGGGTGTGGGTTAGGGATGTGTTGCTAGGCAGAGGCCTCTGTTTGGTCTTCAGCCAAAGGGGAAGCATTAGTTTTGCAAAGGAATAAGGAAGCCACGTCTGGGGTTTCAAGTTCCTTAAGTTCATGGATCCAGATATTCCTATTGCAGCCTCAAAGGCCTCATCTTTTCTTAGCCATTGCCATGATCCCAGCCCAGCACTGGCTAAAAATGAGAATTCAGCTTTCCTGATGCTCCTTTACCTTTATTCTTAGCCCGGGACCAAAGCCTTAGCCCTTTCTGCCCTTCTAGAGATCAGCATTATGATATGTTGCTGGTAGGCCCTTTCATTTTCAGAATTTGCCTTAGATTCTTGATTAGTTTTGTTCAGATTTTTTTGGTCTCTTTCCAGTGCACAGGTGGCAGTCAGCAAGTGTGTCCCATCATCCTGATAATGGCTGCCTAAAGTCTGTAACATTGCACCTGCTAACACTCCCCTTCCAAGGGTGTCCCATCCCAGTTCGCCAGCAGAAGAGTGTAACACTTGTACTGCTATCGAGGCCATGAAATAGCCATCAGTATTTCCTGTGTCACAGTGGTGGGGGACCCCTCGCCTGCCAGTCAGCACAGAATCCACCTCCAAAATCCCATTTTAGGCTTTGCTTCTTGGACCACACCTGGCACCAGTCTTCTTAGACTGGGTTTCCTGGGACACACTCTGAGAGGAAGATTTGCATTCAGGGGGTTCACGGTGGTGTTCTCAGCAGCGACACCTGTGCAGACTGATGGGAAGGAGTTGTGAGGGAGTGAGGAGCAACAGCATTTGGCAGAAGTTAAACTAAGACCCAGTTGCAAGAAAGGCTTTAGCTCTTCCCACTGCAAGCTTTGGAGCTAAGCTAGGTCTTTAGGACCATCTTGAATTGAGGTCAGAGTTTATACCTTCACATCGGCCAGTCTTTAGAATCAGAACACCCCAGGCACTTCCCTTTGGCAGCAGGCCATTCTGGGGTTTACCTGACAGCATTCCTGCAGCTGGAGGAGGGAGTAAGCCAGTTTAAAACTGGGGATCTTCCAGTGTACCTTGGTCACGTTGGGACTGTTAAATAGATTGATCAAGTAGTAAGTGACTTTCAAGCCAAGGGAAACCTTAGAAACCATCTAGCATTATCTCTTTTACTTTGTACCTTTGTTGTTGTTGTTTTTTTTTAAGATTTTATTTATTTATACGTGAGAGACACACACACAGAGGCAGAGACACAGGCAGAGGGAGAAGCAGGCTCCCTGAGGGGAGCTCAATGCGGGACTGGATTCCGAGACCCCAGGGTCATGACCTGAGCCAAAGGCCAACACTCAACCATTGAACCATCCAGGTGCCCCATACCTTCTTAATTATGGACAAATCCAGAGCAAATGCAGGATTCTCAATTTATAACCCAGGGCTCCTTATTTTTACCTCACCTACTTCTGTTATATGCAGGTATGTTGTAAACCATAAATACAGGGAAGTTGGGGGGGGCGTGACAATTATTCAATGTTACGCTGAAGCAAATATGTAAAGATATTTTAGTCTTTGCCATTGCCAGGCAGTGGACACGCTTCTGACTTAAGCAATGGACATGTTTCTAAAACATCTAAACAAAGAATCACATCCTGAAACAACCCTCTCTTCTGTCCAAAGAATTGCTATCTCCCCTAAGACAAAGTCAAACACACAAACAAAATACCGGATGTTTTTCATATGTATTAACTTTATCCCAGACTTTCAGGACTCATTCACTTTCTCTATTCTACTGTCCTCTTCCTCCTTTTGTCTGGAAAATATCTCCTTCTACATTCTTGATTTTTTTTTTTTGTTTAATTTGCATTCCAACTTGAAATTCCACCACACTGAAATGTGCTTAAAATATTTTAATATTATTCTAAAAAGGAAAAACTCATTGGAAGGATGACAATATTAGCAGTTGTTTCTTACTGTGAATTACCTGATGTGGGTAGTCATTCTTGATACTGGCGGAGGCTGATTGCATTGAGAGAAGGGCATCTTGAGTAAAGAAAGGAAGGGAAAGACCTGCACTTTGACAGAAGTTGGAACCTAAGAAGACAGACAGCTCATGAGAAATTCCAGGTGGTGGTGGCTACAGAATAGTAGGACCATGATGTCTAAAATTTAATTTTAAGGGCAGCTCAGGTGGCTCAGCAGTTTAGCGCCACTTTCACCCCAGGGTGTGATCCTGGAGACCCAGGATCGAGTCCCATGTCTGGTCCGGTTCCCTGCATGCATGGAGCCTGCTTCTCCCTCTGCCTCTCTCACTCTCTCTCTCTCTGTCTGTCTTTCATTATAAATAAATAAATAAATAAATAATTTTTTTAAAAAAATTAATTTTAAGTTTCCTATCTTTACCCTCAGTTATAGTCAGCCCTCAATAAAAGGTGATTATGTACAGTAGACTTGGGTAGAGTTTCTTTGGGAAAAGCTCATGAAAGGACAGCAGTTGTAGGAGATGAGTCAGGAGAAATTTAGACAAAGGGTAATCAGGAGAATAGAATCTCCTCAGAAATTCTTTTAAAATGTTGAAGCACTGGCCTTCTAATAAGCACTGGCATTAGGACTTGAACCATTTTCTTTGGGGAAATTAAAGGAAATTGTAGTCCCAGGAAGCTGGAAGACTTGGAAAGAAATTGTAGTAGTAAGTTTTATTTTCATTATTGAGTTGTCAGCATTAAATATTTACATTTTGATTATAAAGCTCACATCTCCCCATAGAAGAGATTTTTCTGACTTCTATGGCTTCTAAAATCCAGGCTGAAAGGATTATTTCTCTGCCGTGAGCTTGGGGATAGGGGTTTGCTTGGCATTTGTGTGTCTCTCCCTCATATGGTGAGGTCCAATGTGTCTATGAATCCAGTTTTACAATCAGCACTTGGTGCCGCGCAGGCACAGCGTGCTGGGAGGCAGCCCAAACTAGCGGTAAACAAACAACCTGAGTCCCCTGTAGCCTGAGTCCACTTACAGGCAAGTTACCTAACCTCTCTATGCTTCAAAGTGTCCCCATCTACAAAAGCAGGATCATAATAACCCTGCAGCTTAGAGTTGTTTTGAAGATTAGATGAGTAACAGAAAACTTTTAGAATAACATCTGACATACAGTAAATATCAGCTTATGATCATTACAAAATAGAAGTTTTTTGGAAATAATTGTTGAATGAGTAAGAACAGGAGCAATTGCCAAATTCCGAGAATTAATTTCTGTGTCAATGAAAACTAAGGCTGTGCATATAAGTAGATCCACAGACATGTTAATTGGATCAAGAGATCCCTGCATTTGAGAATTGAATCTTCCCCTACCTGTTCTTACAGGACCTGCGCTGCTGTGCACGGATTGCACTGCAAAATGATGAAAGTAGCTCGGCCTCCAGCCAGTTTAGTTTTGATCTTGTGGAATATGCAGAGAAATTACATTATTCATCAGGACCTAGAACTCCAGAGAAGTATGAAGGAGAATAATATCATCCTTAGATAGTAAGAGGGCCACACTCTCAAATAATGTTTTTATATTAGTGTAAAAAATGCACTAGTAGGCCAAATTCAAGACAATCAAAACTTGAGGGAGCGTAGAATATAAAGGCATGGACACTGCAAAAAAGACAGACATGGATTCAAATTATCATTCTGCTGTTTACTAATTCATTGTCTTTGCGCATATCCAGCAATCTATCACCTCATTCAGAAGTAATTTACAAGCAACTTACAATATAGTATTTAAAAGAAGAAGTCAAAGTCAAAGACAAAGGGCAGACTGTGAAAGATAGTTTTGATACACATGACACACAAAGAGCTAATATTGACAAATAGCCCTCCAACAAATTAATTAGAGAATGAACGACCAAAAGGAGAAAATAGGCAAAGGACATGAACAATCAATAAAAGAAAAAATAACTTAAAATGATAGCCAATCTCAATAATAACCAAAGTGGTGTAAATTAAAACAAAAATTAAATTTGAATTTTACCTATTAAATTAGCACTGAATTTTTTAAAAGTGAGAAAAACTAATGTCATGTCCAGTCAAACTGTGGGTGGGAATAAAAATTGTTGCAACTTTTCTGAGATATTTGGCAATATTTATCAAAGTCTTGAAAATGTGCATACCATTTGACTCAGGGATCCCATTCCTAAAAATTACTTCCAAATAACAGGACTAATATGCAAAGAAAGTCACACCAGAATGTTCATTGCAGCATTGTTTAATTTAAAATTGTAAATAATAAACACATATCATTGGGAGATTGAGTAAATAAATTATGGTATGTTCAGGCAAATTTGAAAACCGTGGCATATATGTTTGACGTGGCATATCATATAATGCTAAACTTTTTTAGTAATAATATTACAGGTATTTTTAAAATTTGTTGTTTAAATTGAATTTTTATAAGATTACTTTAATTGTCAGAAGAGGTAAAATTATTTTTATTTTGATAAATAAAGCAAAGAAAAAAGCAACAAATGACCCAACACTCATTAATAAAACTTCACATTGGTAACTGACTTAAAATCCACAACATCTCTCCTTAGAATGCCTCACTGATCAGGATGCTCCAGTCTAGAAGGAAGACAGCCACCTTTCCTTTGAGGTCACTCTGAACTCTGCAATGGAGAAACTGCTTCTTAAATATACTGAAACACTTGGTTGTGTCGTCATTAACAGATTATTGTCCTTCTCTTTGGCCATATTTTTTCTCTGCACTTCCTAAGGTGGAGAATAATCAAAAAAAAAAAAAAAAAAAAAAAAAAAAAAAAAAAAAAAAAACCAAACCAAAACAAAAAAACAAAACAAAAAAACACAACAATTTCATGTCCCTGATAAGGTCCTGTGTGACTCAGCTCATTCAAATGAAACAGGGTTGGGGAAAGAGAATCTTTAAAACAAAAATGAATACAGCTTTCTTCTTGCTGGAATTTTAATCCTCTCAGCAGGGCCATTAGTACAGGACTTGCTAGAGTCTAGCGGCCTTTGACCTAATTTTGTGGGAGTCCTGAGCTCAGGGACCCAGGATACTGAGAAATACTGTCCAGGCCTTGTGAGTTTTATTTATAGAATATAAAATGGGAATGCAAATGGGAAAACAGGGTGCTCTAAACATAGATTCAGAAGCTGTATACTGAAAAATTTTAAATGCCTAGGTAAGGTGATTATCTTTTATTTATTTGAAAAGTAAGAAAGACTCTTAGCATTTTACAACTCAGAAGTCCTCAATACACTAGATTTATAGCAGAGTAGTTTGTAGAGAAGGAAAAGCTGACACTAAAGGAATAAATTCAGTAGTTTTCAAGAGAACTATTTAGTGCAGACAGGATTATTGATGATTTAATTTTTCAAGGTGAAGCCTTATCTGTGCCATGAGAGAATTTAATAAAGAGAAGCCTTATAATAGCATGGATTTAAAAAAAAATGTAGTTTCAATTTTATTCATATTTCTAGGTTACTGATTATTAGCTATATACTAAAAGGAATTTTCTCTTCATGAAAACATGAATTTTGTGTACAACACATCTTTGCCAGCATTTATGTAAAAATATTCTGTAGCTTAATGTCATTTGTATATATTCATTACATTGATTTTTAGTTACAAATAGTTGAATTAGCTGAATTCCAATTATTTTTAATGTAGCCATGCTCCCCTAATGTATGATTTTTTTTGAAGAAGAAGAGAAAAAAAGAAAGAAATCCAAGCATTTCCATGAAATCTCATAGGATAGAAAACATTTGCCAGTTTAAATGTGAATAACAACATCCAGAGTTATTTGGAATATAAGGGGGATGTTAAACAGTGCTCCCAAGAAACCCTTGAGAAGTACTATTTTTTAACTATTTGTAACTAAACCCTATGCCAGTTGGTGCAACAGATTTGCACAAAGTTTGCTTGCATTTAACTTGAAAATTGTGTGAGCCAAATTTATTATTTTCATCTTAAAATCAATGTTTACTCTTAAGAAATTTTTTCCAAATTTGTTCAATTGAGATAGGTCAGTAGATGAGATAGCTCAGTAGATGGAAATTTCTTTGTAAATTCTATACATTACTAAGACTTTATTTTTCCCCCCTACATCATGGAATAAATTTGGCTACAAAACTTTAAGTCAAAAATTTTTTTTTTAAATTTTACTAGTTCTGTGAAATACATAAATTTTTAAGAACTTTTCCTCCTGTTTAAAATGTATGGCAACTCTGCACAGCTTTATTATTATTTTTTTTTTCCCTACACTGACCTCTAATTTTCTCAGATTTGTTTGTTTTTTTGAGGCAAATAAAGCTTTCTTGTTTAGAAGATAAAAGTTCATAATGATTTGTGAGGAATACACGTAGGTTCCTAGATCATGCCACAGGAAGATCTCAGTGGATATAGATAAGCTAAATTTTTGTAAAGACCAATAGAGAAAGAAAAAGGAAGGAAAGACTATGCGGGAGGGAATATTTTGGACTTTCCTGACACATATAATTCTTAACAAATGATTAAGAATATCTGATAAGTTCCAAACATAGCATGACTTGTTTATTCCTTGATTCAGTTCACGTTCCCATTAGCCAAGCAATCCACAGGATGTTTTTCTTTTGCCTTTTCCTTATTTGTGTATTACTGTCAGAAATTTTGTTAAGATAGTTTTGAGATGAGGTTAACAATGGAGTGTCTTCTCTAAATCAACTGACTTTGTCTCAACAGGACACTTGCATTTTTGAATTGTATACATCAGGGTTATGGTTTTGCAAACTGGGCAAAATGTCTATCTTGGTCTTTGCACTAACTTTTAGAAACCCCGTCTCTTGGAATGTAATTACTCTGGGTGAGTCCCTGTGCTAATTGATTGGACAAAATGGGAAAAACTTGGAGTGAGCCCCTGCAGGAGAGCAGTGCCATTTATTTTCAAAATGTATTTGCAGCCTGGGAGATGGGCACATCTCCAAATACCAGGAAGAAATTATTGGACAGCACCTCTATGACTGGTAACTTCTTTGGTGGGGCCATGATGAGTGAGGTAGGAGCTTACTTACTGCTGCTTTCCTCCTCAACTCTTGGGGAAATGTACTCTGCATGCAAAGTAAATGCAAAGTTTTTTTTTTCCTGAATAATTATAAAGCTGTAATGATGTAATGGTTCCCTCTATAAGTTCACAAATATACTTCTTTAGACTTAGATTTTCTTTCTAAGTAAGGATCTGATGAAACCCTCTGCTTTTTTTTTTTTTTTATCTCTCTAGGTCCCTTATTTCAGACAATAAACATCTATTAGATATCTACTGTATATGAGACACCATAGGCAGATTTAAAGACAATTAAACTATGGTCTCCATCCTAGAAAGAAATCATAATCTAGACAGGGAGATAAGAGACACTGTGACAAGGGTCCCTAAACCATTCCCAGATTTACTGATTTGTTAGGAAGATTCATAGGACACAGTATAAAGTCATAATAGCAATGGTTTATTACAGCAAGGGACACTAGGGAAAATTAGCAAAAGGAAATGCACAGAGGACAAAGTCAAGAGGAAACCAGGATTAAGGTTCCAAGAGTTCCCTCTTGCAAAATCCCCCAGAACATGCTAAACTCCTCCAGGAATGAACTGTGACAACATGTGTGAAACCTCTACACATTTGGACTTCATTAGAAATTCAGTGCCCGGGCCGCCTGGGTGGCTCAGTGGTTTAGCACCTGCCTTCGGCCCAGAGCCTGATCCTGGAGACCTGGGATCGAGTCCCACGTCGGGCTCCATGCATGGAGCCTGCTTCTCCCTCTGCCTGTGTCTCTGTCTCTGTCTCTCTCTCTGTGTCTCTCATGAATAAATAAATAAAATCTAAAAAAAAAAAAAAAAAAGAAAGAAAGAAATTCAGTGCCCAAGATTTTCACTGGGAATTGGTGGAGTAGAGACCATCTGCTTAGCACCTACCAAAATTCCAGACTTCCAGAAAGAAATCAGGTATTCAGCATAACTGTTTACACAGTTTCGTTATGGAGAATCACACTTATGTGTAAGGAAGGGTGTAAACACTCTTGAATTCCAGGTTCCCAGATGCCAGCCACGGGCCAGCCTTGCAAGACATTCTTCTAAGGAGAACAGTGTCAAGCCCAGTATGTTACATCTTCTCTGCACAGAAACATAGTAAAAAACAAACAAAAACCAACAAACAGTCCAAGCACTAAATAGAAAATAATCACATAAGGGAATATTGGCAGAGAAGAGACATAGAGATTAATGTGACAGAATAACAAGTTTAGAAATAGAGAAGAAATATGTGGTCAACTGATACTGGGCAGAGATTTCAGGGTAATTCAATTGGGAAAAGAATGGTCTTTCTAGTACATGGTACTGAATTAATAGGACATTTATATGTTATAATTATGAATCCTTCTTCTTGCCTGACATCATACATAAAGTAAATTCAAAATGACTGAGAACTAAAACTATAAAATTTCCTGAAGAAAACACAGGAGAAAATCTCCATGACCATGGGTTGGACAAACATTTTTTAGAACCAATAGCATGAAAGAAAAAAGAGAAATTGGACTTCATCAAAATTAAAAACTTATGTTCTTTGAAAGGGAAGTTCTTTGTAAGGGAAGTTGAAAAGGCAAGTGACTAGACTGGAAGAAAATATTTGCAAATACATATTTAATAATATGTGTATATCGTACAGGGCAAATTTTAAAAATTTATAACTCAATAAGAAGATGGTGCAATTAAAAATGTGCAAAAGATTTGGCTCCACAGAAGATATAATATCAGTAACCATATGAAAAGTTCTTAATATCCATCAGTAATTAAGGAAATATAAATTAAAACTAGAGTGAATTAGTTGCTTCACATGTTACCAGCTTGGTTAAAATTAAGCAAATGCTGACATTTTTATTGACACAAAATCACCAAATGCTGACAAGGATGTAGAGTAACTAGAACCCTTGTAAAGTGCTGGTGAGATTGTAAGATGATACAACTGCTTGGAAAACACCTAATAGTTTCAATAGTTAAACACGGGCATACCGCACAGTCTAGGAATCCCACTCTTAAGTATTTTTTCAAAAGAAATGAAAACATATATCCACACAAAGCCCTGCATGTGAGAATTTATGGCAGCTTTATTTGTAATAAAAACAATAATAAAAATAAAAAAAAAAACAAGGTAGAAGAACTCAGGTGTCCATCATCGATTGGTGAATGGATTTTTAAAATATGATTCATTTACACAATGAAATATTACTCAGTAATCAAAAGAATTATAGAGAGACAAAATAACATGAATAAATCTCAAAAGAGGATGGATCAAAGAATCCAGACGCGAAAGACTTCATACTACATGATTCCATCTATATGACTTTGTGAAAGAGACAAAATTCAGAAATAAGATTAGTTGTTGCTTGTGTCTGGGGTGAAGAGAGGTTAATTGCAAGGTGGCATCACAGGACTTTTGAGGTGATGGAAATATTCTATATCTTGATTACGGTGGTGGTTGCATGAATATATAGGTCAAATGTAAATGTAAATATGTGTATACACTCATCAAACTACTTTATATGACACAAATTTGTATTATACAAATATTTTTTGCGTGTAAATATCTCCTCTACAAGACAGGTTGTAAAATGTGCATGGGTTGTCACACTGCAGCATATTGTTAATTTGTGCATTAGGCACCTGCTCTTAGTGCTTGATGAGTTCAGGGCAGGGAAGGATCACTATTGACCCTCTAGTAGAGGGGATTTTGGCCCAGAAAATGAACTTAAATTCTATTCTGAGGAATGTGAGTGACTCAGAGAGGCAAAGTAGGAGAGAGGTCATTCCTCCTCATATCCTTCCAAATACTCTTCATACTTCTGGAGAGATCTTTCTGCCTCTGACAATCCCAGAAACTGAGGCCTATCAGTCACCTGTTTTCAGATCCTCAGCTGTTCCCCATCACCTGGAGAATCCAGTCCAGACTCCACAATGTGACATACACAGTCTCACGACCTGGCTCCTGCCCATCATGATTCCCACTTCCTTTCAAGGCTTCCTTTGCCTGTCGTATTATCAATAAGTGAATGTTCCCCACCAGGCCCTGGTCAGAGTAGCAGTATGCCAGCCTTCAGGTTGTAGAGTTTGGGAAGGCAGACAGGCAGGAAAAAAAAAAAAAAAAAAAAAAAAAAGCCAAGTCAAAATTTTTGCCAGAGAGCAAGACAAATTTGTAGATGAGAATTCATAGTCAATCAAAGAGACAATAAATTTTACCTTAGACCTCTAGAGGAATTCTGGTTCAGAGGCTTTTTGGCAGGAACCTCTTTAATAAAAGAAAGGTATTGGAGGAGGGTGGAACTATAAGCTCAGGGGGGAATGCTGAAGCTTTTAGTCTAGGTTCTCACAGCAGAGATGTTCAAACCCACAGAAGGCAGCATAGCATAGTGGCAGTGAGCACAATCCCAAGCCTTTGAACTCCGCCTTTCCACCTTAATAACTATGCTACTTTGGGCAAGTAGCACAGCTACTAGAACGCTTGAAGTCTCATTTTTCTTATCTGTATGCAGTTTAAATGGGCTAACGCATATAAAGGTAGTAACACGGTGACTGACGACACATAGCAAGCCGTGAGCAAAGGGAATCTGTAAGTGTTAAGAAGAGGCAGTAGGTCAACAATGGCCAAATTATGGAAAGAGCCCAAATGTCCATCAACTGATGAATGGATGAAGATATGGGGGAGATATACGTACAGATATATAGATATAATGGAATATTACTCAGCCTTAAAAAAGAATGAAATCTTGCCATTTGCAACATGGATGGAGCTGGAGAGTGTAATGCTAAGTGAAATAAGTCAGTCAGAGAAAGACAAATACCATATGAACTCACCCATATGTGGAATTTAAGAAACAAAACAAATTTGAGTGGCAAACCAAGAAACAGACTCTTAACTATAGAGAACGAACTGATGCTTACTGGAGGGGAGCTGGGGGAGGATGGATTAAATGGGTGATGGGCATTCAGGAGGGCACGGGTATTAGGAAGGGCATGGTTTGTGATGGGAACGGGGTGTTGTACGAAAGTGAGGAATCACTACGTTCTACACCTGAAACTAATATTTCACTATATGTTAAGTAGCCAGATTTTAAATAAAACCTTTAAAAAGAGGAAGAGAATGTGAAGCAATCAAGTCCTCCTTTACTCTTCCAGGAGTATTTGAAAGGCAGAGAGTCCCTAAATCTGCCTGAGGAGAGTAGGAGGATGTAAGGTTCTGAGGACTTAAAGGTTACATCTAGACCTTTTTGTAAAGCTAGAAACAATGGGCAAAGAACAATGGCTACAAAAACTTGAATGAATCACTTTGCCTCTTCAGACCTCAGTTTTCTTACCTATAAATCTGGATCTGATGATATTTTACAAACCTTCCAGCTCTAACATGCTATGACTCTATAAAATGGGATGGATTGTTGAATTATGACAGAAGTACTCTTTCATTTTATATGACCTTAGAAAAGAATGATGCCCTCAGATGATTTGACATTTCCCATCTCTAACCTGCCTCATTAATTCGGGATTGAAGCAATAACACGTGGGATTGACAGTGAAATTGAAATTGAAATTAGCACATAAATTACAAAGAAAACTATTAATTTAGTATAGCAAACCCATGGTTGTTCACAAAGTTTGGGATAATAGTTTTGTTGGGGAAGGATTCTTTATTGGTTAAAAGTACACGAATCAATTTGGCTTAAGCCAGTTCCTTCTTAATGAAATTCAAACTAAATGAGGAGTTTTCTGTAATTATTAAAGACTTCATTCAGATCTAACACACGGAATAGGAACACAGTAAATGTGAGTCACTGTGATTCCTTCTTTTCTCTTCTTTCTCATTCCTTTAACAGCTCTCAGCCTGGCGGCATTGGAGTCTACAGAACACATGAATTTACATGACCTGCTGCTTTGCTGAGCACTTCCGTAAAAGGAAGAGGAGGCTCAGGAATGAGCTTAGGTCACCAAAAGGCCCTTCCCAGGATTCAGCTGGGATCTGGAACCTTCAGAATTCCGCAGTGGGGGCTGTGAGCTAAAGTATGGTAAATCCAACTTCCCTAAACTTTGCAAAACATGATCTGCCAAGATCATTTCAAATTCAGAGTTAGACGTTCATTACTTAGGGAACCAGTCAGTTGCCTTTAGATGCTTTTCATTAACATTAGACACCTATGCAGTTCTCTAACAGCCAAGGGAGTTGACTGAAAGCATGGGACATGGCAAGGAAAACTTGATATGAAGAAACTTTAAAACCCACAGTTTCTCTTTTTCAAGAGTGTCTGTTGCAATTACAGGCTCAAAATCCAAAGGGAAAAAAAAAAGTTTGACCTTTCAACTGAACCTTTTGTCACTGTGTTTCCAGAAACTTGGTTGAGGAAAGCCTTATACAGGTATGTGGTCACGTGTAGCAAAACAGTGTTGGATATAACGTGATTACACGGGGGCATTAATTAGCACTAAGCCATAGTGATGGTTATTGATGATACATAGGAGCACAGGACAAGCTTAGCCTCAAGAAGGAAGAGGAAGGTATTCCAAATACTCCCTCCATCAGCTGCATGGAAAGAGAGAATGTAGCTAGTAAAGAGATGGAAAATTTAGGTAAGAAAAATGTCTGCTGGGCCAAGTGAAAAGAGCAAAACTTTCCCAAACATGGGTAAGAAAAACCCAGGAAGTCCCTATTTCGTATAAGCATGATGGAAAGAAATGAAGCCTTCCCAAAGAGAACACTTAGGGTGAGTTTCGAGCGCTTACAGATGCAAAGATTAAGGCCTGTGTAAATATTATCACCAGAGACCTGAAATGTGAAAACAGTCCATCACGAAATGAAAAACTGCAGAGCTGTAGGTTTCACAAAAGAGAGTCTGCACCAAGGGAAACAAAGCAATACGGGGGGTGGATGTTCTCAAGCAAGTGGAGGTTAGTACAGTGTATTGAATGGCGTTTTCCATCGTGGTAATTGTGATGACGTCAATAGGTAAGTAGGAAGCCGGAGAGCTGGTCAGAGATCTGACAAAGGAGGGAGACCAGGTACTTGTATGCGAGGGAGATTTCTAAAAATATATTCCAGAGAAAGTGCTATAACTCGTGGCGGGAATTCTTGAGTAAGCCTGTTGGCTTTTTGTGTAGGCGAGACACCCCTCTGAGCGTGGCTGAATAATTACACTATACGTGCTCTGAGCATGTTCTTCTCTCTAGTTCTGCAAAATGTGATATAGACATTTAGAGCAGAGATAAATTGCGGAGGAAACAGAGAAGGTACCATGCGTGCTTCTCCTTCTCCACTCGGCCTTCATGACTCTAAATATCCAACAAATGCTTCAAAAATAACCTATTTGAAGGTAAGCCTAAGTATTAGTCTGTCTGAGGTGCGCACACGTCTCTGTGCAGCCCACGTCAAATGCAAACAGCTCTCAGTTCAACACACGCCTTGAGCCACTCTCAACAAATACGTGGTCATCTTTATGAACGTCATTATGTTGAAGATCCCCCTAGAGATGCTGTTAAAGATCCCTTCCAGTTTGGCCAGGGAGCAGTCTTCCTGATTAGTAGGGTCAAAGTCCTGGTACCCTCCCCTACAAAAAAGCAAATCAGATAAAAAGCACTTTTGCAGACTGTTTCCTTCCGAATAAACTACAGTTTCTATTTGTGTTTCATTAATTTTTTCCCACTTACCTTACTCTCACAACATCAAACATGCTACAACTACTCTCATCTATGAGAGTACCTTTAAAAAAATGATTCAGAAATATCTTGATAATATCTTACCCAGAAAAGGCAATTCCACCTGTTTCCAATATCTAGTTAAAGACGTCAGTAATAAAGTATGTGCCCCTACAGATACAGAGGTTTTAGCAAGTGTATTGCTATAGACCTTTCTAAGTTTACGTGTATGGATGTGTGGTGTGGAGGCTGAGAAAAATTAAGGCCATTCCACCTCAAGTTTAGCATTAGCACAAGTACAGCCATCTTAGGCCCCTGGGAATAAGAGCTGAACTTTACAGGAAAAACGGCAGAATGTCCTCGGCAGGGAATCCCATATCAGATCTTAAGAAACTCCCCCACCCGTTCCCCCATATTGGAATAGAAAAAATTCCTCCACCCCTTCTGAAGATCCCCTAGACCAGCCCATAAAAAACCCAGCTGTAACCCACTTCGGGGTCCAAGTCCCTGCTCTGCTGTATGGAGTATACTTGGACCCAAGCTCGAGCTTGCAAATAAACCCTCGTGTGCTTGCATTGGTGTCGGCTCCTTGGTGGTTTCTCGGGTTTGCAATCTAGGGCACAACATGTGGCACTACACCTCATGAGAGAACCTGAGCACGGACACAGGATTACGTGTTACAGAGCAACGTCCTCAACAATTGAGAACAATATGGCAGTTTTATTAGACTTGATAATGTACTTCAAGTTACTTCAGTCTTCGTAGGCCATGCGGTAGCATAAGCCAACTACACACCTCCTTCCTCTCCTGCATGACAGGACCCCGCTCTCGTGAGGCCAGGCATCCTAGGTGGCCGTCTCTGTGATCATCCTGTTCAGGTGAGTTAGGAAGTTCCTGCCCTGCATATGTATGAGACTGTCCCAAAGCTCCAAAGAAGAGAAAGGGTAAATGGTGGCTGAAGTGCGCCTAGCATGGATACTTAGATACTCCAAGGAGTCAGGACCAGGGAAGATAGAAGTTTAACCTTTGATCTCCACAAGTGACCAGCGGGAGGCTTGACACCTTCTCTGGTCCCGTGCTCATAATCAACAAACACACTCAGAGAGGCTCGAGCTTTCCCCGCCCAGCCCACATCGCCTACCTCATCAAGTCATCTCCAAGTTGCTTTCTTCCATGGGAGACATGCGGTTCAGTTTCCCCTACTTAATGGACTTCTGAAAATGAGAAAAATAACTCCAGTCTCCGTTTATACAGTTTTAAAAGTTCATTCAATTAGATAATCACCCCTCCAGCCCCCCAAATGAAAGAATGTCTACACCCATCTAACGTGAGGAAGCAGAAAAGTAGCTGAGTTCTGTTTTGTGCTTTGCTCAGCTCTGAGGCACTGGGTCTCAGAGTATTTCTGCTGAGGGAGTCTCTAATCTTAGGTCTGAAGAGGAAATTTATCATCTCATGGGAGGAAGCAAACTGGAGTGCTTTAAGAGAACACTCTGAAATTAGATTTAACCAGATTCAAATCCAATCCCTACTACTTCCTAGTTCTCTGACCTTGAACACTCACTTGATCTCAATTTCCTCACCTCTAAACTGTGAATACTCTGAGTACCTGCCTTGTAGAGTTAATATGGGAATCAAATAAAATAGTCCACATAAAATGTTTAACATAGTACGGGGCTGATAGGAGAAAAGTCAGTATGCATTAGCTGCTATTGTAACTGTTTTCAATTTGGCAATGGGTTTTTTGTTTTTTAGGTTTTTTTGTTTGTTTGTTTGTTTTTTTTGGGGGGGGTTGTTTTTATGCACAGGTTCCAACTGGTGATTCAAAATCTCTCTGCCCTTCCCTCCCGGCCACTTTCCTTGCTTTTGAATAGGGAAAGTCAGAGTGTTGGAGTGGTCTCAGGGAGAATGGTGCTATGGAGTTTGAACTCCATAAGGTGCAGAAGCAAAGAGAGCCAAGAGTTAGAAATAGGAGCATTTCTCTACAGGTCAGAATTAAGCCAAGGCTGTCCTGGGAGTGGGGATTGTCCTGTTGTCTGGGTAGCCCCTTGTTCCTTTGATTCCTTCCTCTTTCTTCTCTAACCTCAAGTCAAGAGTGCCTCCCTTTCTTTAAGAAACAAAGGCCGTGTGTCAGAATGCCTGTGAATTTTAAAAATATAAGGTTTTGAGGAAAGTAATGGTGAGAAGCACACACTCTTTTTGGAGAATGATGTTTTGTTATAAAGGAACATGACATAAAACGACAAGCTTTACTTCTGATGCAGAATTAAACCTTGCCAATGAGGAGATAACGTAATGCTTTTCTTTGCGCAAACACCGAATTAGCAAATACTGAACTGACGCTCCCAGGGGAAATCTGAGGTTAGGTTCCTGTTAACTTCTGGTCACATTTTTGTCAACCTATCAAAATATAATCCTGTTTTACATGTGTTTCCGTTTAAAGACACCTTATTTAACATATACTGTTGATTCATTACTATTGAGCCCGTGGTGGGCAGCACCACAGGTCCTGTCTGAAGCAAGCTTGTCTAACACATACTTTTTCCAGAAGGCCCATCGCAGCCTTTTTGAGCTTACAATTCAGTGCTGATCTTTGAGAGCCATGTTAAAAAAGCAAAATCACCCAAAAGGGGGCACAAAAATATGAAAAACACGGCACTAACTAGATAGTACAAAGAGCACTTATTTGCAGTGAGAGAGCTGGAACGAGGCAGGACGTTGCATTGTTCCCTCCCAGCTGGGCATGTGTGCGTTGGGTAGCTCACATTTCTCACCGTTCTGTGCATGTCCACAGATGACGGCAGAAGCGCTGCCAAGTATTGATTTGGAGGTTGCAAATAGGCAAAATCTACAAATACAGAATCTGTGATCATAAGGACTGACTGTACTAACCCAGCTACTGATGAACACTTCTTCCAAGGATGCATGTAAATTCCTGTGTTCCACATTCTCACAGCACTTGGTGACTTCAGACTTTAATTTTTGGAATTTGGTGAATGAATAATAGTTTTATCTGTATTTACCTCATTTTGGTCCTCAATATCTTGAACATGTATGATACAAAACAGTCACTTGATCGGTTCAATGAATTAATACACTGCTAGCCCACAGAATCATATTAAATTACTTGCAAATTAAGATACTTTTCATAAAGGTTAGATTTTTTTTTTCAGGATCTATCACAACACTATGGTATTTTTCTTAAATATCATAGGGGAATAGGTCCAAGAGGTATTTACACAGATGTTTAAGATCTCCTAAAATTGTGAAATTTCCTCCCGCTCTTGCTTGAGCAGGTCAGTCACCCCTGTCAAAGTTACAAAAAGGAAAAAGTACTATAAATATATTTATATTATTGTTTTGTGATTTTTTTTTTTGTCTTCACTCAATTAGAAACGTTCAAGGGATTTCTACTTCTTGCACACACAAAAGAAAATGCCATGGTATAGAAATATTATTGCCTCTTTTTATCCTCCATCCAATACCTCTTGGGGATTAAGAACAAAACCCTAAACCTGAAATCAAGTTTGAGACTGCACCAATCTTCACCAGGAGGAATGAGGTCCAATGCATAGCACATGGTTATTTTATGTTATCTTTTTTAATGTCGAGTTTTGACCTTTCTGAGTATAACAGATGAACAGATGATTAGTTTTCATTCAGGAATGTTTACTTACTTTCTAAATGTTCTTTAGGTCTTTATGTCCTCAGGGTAGTTTGGACGTTTCTTTCCAGAACATACTGTATTTCACACAGCATTCACTTTCCAAGCCTCCTGTGAGACATTAGCCTTATTTAATTATTTGGAATATTTCATTGTTCTCCAGTGTTTAACTTGACAATTTCATATAGGAGCATAGAAAACTGCTTTAAGTGTTACCATAATGTGCAAAGACAAGTCACACATTCAGCAGCTTTTCATAGCCTTCTTTAAAATGGCCTATTTACCTTATTGTTTCCCATAGTTCAAAGCAGGAAATTATAATTGCTTCTGTTTCTAAAAAAAAAAAAGGAAATTAATGAATTAGTTAAGATGTAACTAATTATCTTATTTGAATATACTATTGATAAAGAAAAAAATATAGTAATGTTGCAAAAGGGAGCATCTAGGAAGTGTCAAGACTCAAGGGATGCTCTCCTCCAGGACTCCTCTCTATATGAGCAGATCCTACATCATTGCCTGTAGAAGATGCTGGGGGAAATGATTATTGTTATTTTTTAGCTAACTTACTCACTCTCACGGACTCACAGTCCGTTTGGGCTACTAGAACATACTACCCTAAACTGGATGCTTTAACAACCAACATTTATTTCTCACATTTTTGGAGGTTGAGAAGTCTGAGATCAAGGTACAGAATGATTACAGTGTCTGCTGAGGCCCGGCTTCCTGTATCTGGAATAAGAATCTTAGACTGGCTCTACTTCATTCTCTTCTGATCTTGATAGTGATGCTTTTTTTCTAATTTGTCGATTGCTTAAATCCCTTCATCTCATTCTCATAATTCTGTATGTTCTTCTTCTTATACCCACTATCATTTTAAACATCTCAAAGAATTTATTTTCAAGCCTTAAAAGGTACTCCTGTCTTCCCCAAACCCCACAACGTACACACATTTTCTTTCTTTTTTCCTTACAATTCTGGCACCTGTTTCCCCTAACTCACTTCCATGACTTGGAATATAACCCCTCTGTATAAAGAAATATTGCCCTCATCCCCATTTCCATCACTGAAGTATAATTTATGTCTTCTAGATTTTTAAACATTCCTAGGTTCAAATAGGCTGACAACCTCCAACTCTACCTAGAGCTCTTTAAAATCTTAGAGGAAAGAACTTTTATTTTCATCACAGAATATGGATAATAATTTTCTTCCCAAAAAGCTTCTAGAATGTTTTTTATGGTAATAACCCTTCCACTAACAATTCATTAATATTGTGAATGTATCTAACCCTTACTTGAACACAATTTCATGCTCACTATTTCCAGATTGAAGAGTTAATTTTTCCTCATTTAATTATTACGTATATTCTTTCAATTTACAAAAATTACTTAATGCAGCTTTCTTCATTGATTTTATTTGTATTTACTGAAACAAATTTAAGTCAAGGATTGGCTCAACACTGCCTTACAAACTCAGGGAAAATATTCTAATCTCCCTATGAAAACCTGAGGTCTAAAAACAAGTTATATTCAAACACGTAGGATTTCCAATTAAAAATGGGGGATTAAATACACAAAAATGATAAATGATTGAGAAAAATATCAGAAGCCTACAAATGCAAAGAGAACAGGAGAGAAGATACCAGTGGCATGGAGATTTCAGTATATACTTGGAAGACTGAAAGCTGTTGCAGAAGTAGTAAACTAATCATATAAAACAAAGGAAGCCACAGCTTAAAGGGTATGTGGGAGAAAAAAAAAATGAAGCAATAGGAGTATTCTTCAACAGTGGAATGATTAAATAAACTATTACATATCCACATTTTGGAATATTTTATAACCATTAGAAAAATATAGTAGAGCTGTACCAGTTGACTTAGAGTGTTTTTCATGAATTATTGCGAAGTGGCAAAAGCGATCGAGAAAAGATGGAATGAAACAATCTCTATTTGCAAAATAAACAATTACAGAATTTTTATTACATACATATAGATGATTATATAAGTATGGAAAAGGCGGTACAAGATACATACCAGGTTCTTAACGTGATTTACTTGGTGGCCTTGCGGGGATATTGATACTAATGGATAGGACAGCCGCATATGGCTGCACAGGTTATGTACTGTAAGATTCCAGGGGTATTATTCATGTATATTGTGGTGGACAGATTTTTAAGTGGTGCTTAATGATTAATACTTCCCTAGTGTTCATGAATGACCTTTTTGAGTTCTTCTTATTTGTGGGAAAAATCTATGATTTGCTTCTAACTAATATAATACAGCAAAAGTAATTACTTGTATGTGATTATGTCACTTAAGACTGTAGTGCCCATCCTCTTGGAATCTCTTCTACCCTTGTTGGCTATGAGGAAGCAAGTAACCATGTTGGGGGGCCCCACATGACAGGTGAATTGCTGAGGGTAGCCTCTGACCAGCAGTCAATAGGAAATGGAAGCTCTTGAGTCCTACAGCCTTAAGGGATTGAATGCTGCCAGCAACTATGCAATTAGGAGAGCAGTTAATTCTCCAGGCAAGCTTCCAGATGAAACTGCAGCCCAAATGATACCTTGACTCAGGCTTATTAGAGCCTAAGCAGAGGATCCAACTGAGCCATGCACAGATCCCTGACCTATAGAAACTGTGAGATAGGTGGATCCCTGAGTGGCTCAGCGGCAGCCTTCGGCCCAGGGCATGATCCTGGAGTCCCAGGATCGAGTCCCACATTGGGCTCCCTGCGTAGAACCTGCTTCTCCCTCTGCCTGTGTCTCTGCCTCTCTCTCTCTCTCTTTCTGTGTCTCTCATGAATAAATAAATAAAATCTTAAAAAAAAACTGAGATAAAAAATTTGTATTACTTTAGGATGCAAAGTTTATGGTAATTCTCTCTTGTTATGTAGCAAGAGATAATTAATGTATAAATCTCAATCTGATTTGATGTTTGCAGTTGGCAATTTATACAACCATGCATGGTAGCCCTGGTTGGAGAGGAAGCAGAGGAGAGAGAAAGGGACAAAGGCAAAAAAAAAAAACCACACACAAAAAAAAACAAAAAAACTGCTCAGACATAAATATATATATTTTTAAATTGTCCCATTCGTGTTAAAATTACATGAGTAGGTATTAATGATTGGGAAAAAATAATACATTAAGTGAAAAGCAGGCTGTCATAGTAATGAATATATACAATGATTCATTTTCATTTAAAAAATCAAATTAAAAAGCAAGCACACAATTTTTTTATATGGGTAATGCATGTATGGATTACTATGAGCCCTTTGGCTACAGGATTTATCGCACAGGTGTTCTGCCTTTGTAAAAAAGAACTTTAGTTTCATGTATAATGAGGATTTTCTGGGAAGCACTTGCTACATACCTGAAGTCAGCGGTATTTCAGGGTTTGTCAGACACGTTATGGATTCACTATTCTCAATTTTCTTTGATAGGATGTGCTCTATCAAATATCATTTTTCTCTTAGTTGCTCCAAACGGTCCTCCACTTATTACCTTCCTGCTTTCCCTGTCATTAATGACACTTGCAATCTAAGACAGATGCCATTCAAATAGACTGTCGGTTGCCTTTGTTTCTCAAAGTATGATGGTGATTAAATTGTGGGGGTTTTGCTTAATTTTAATTCCTCCGATTTAGAGAAGCTAATGATTCATTTTGATAACCTGTATTCCTTTATTTCTTATTTATCACCCTTGAAAACACTTCATGAATAGACTATTCACTTAATTCTTCTTTTACAAAAGAATTAGCATTTTTTTACTCTCTTTTAGAAATGATCTTGAAATGACATTTTATATCAAAGCAATTTTAGGAGAATCATAGTAGGAAAAAAAAACTAAGAAAGGGTCTCAATAAAATGAAAATACTTTCTGTAATGGATATGTTTCTAGCTTTGAGTTCACAGATCACTAGGTTTGCAATCATGACTTTTCTCTGGAAAGGAAAAAGTTTAGTTGTTCTTTTTAACAAACACGGGGAAAGTAATTGCATAATTTTTCAATAAAATTGAAATGATATTTGTGCTACTCAAAATATAGCCTCATATCATTCATTAGTTTATCTACCCACTAGATTTGCCACATCTTCACAATCATATCTACGTGAAATAATATAATAAATGTATTATGACTTGCAACCAAGGCATATGTGAGTTTAAGATATTTGCTAGTTTTAGGTTTGTGGTTATCATGTATTCATTCATTTATTCAACAAATGTCAGGCAACACTGCATTAATTGAAAATTATACGATAGTAAATAACGAAAACGACATATTCCTTAATCCCATGGAGTTCACAACATAGAAGAGGTGAGTTTTATGAGATTCCTACAAATTGTTGAACTATAATGAATGTTATAAGTGTGATTAAGGAGACCTCGCTCTTTCTCTAGGTCTCTATGACATATGAGACAGACTTAGGAAGATGGGAAAGGAGTACCCCGAGGAAGTGAGCAGTGAGCTCGATGTGAAGGCATAGCAGGAGTAACCCTGCTGGAAGGGTACGAGGGTGTTCCAGGAGGGGGGCACAGCCCGGGCAAAGCCTGGGCAGGAAGCACCACGACATGGTCAAGGTCACGACACAAAAGGAGCTCTGTGTAGCGGGAGCACTGGAATGAAGGGGCGCCAGGGTGGGGTGAAGCTAGAGAGGCCACAGGGCAAGATCGGGACTTCTGTACCCTCTGCTGGGAGTCACTTGGGGAACAGGGGGCAGCCCCCCGCCCTTCAAGCAGAACCACTGGGACAGGGCCCACGCAGCAGTACAAAGCTCTCCAGGGATTCTCAGGTCTACCCAGTGTTCAGAGATGCTTGACTAAGCCAGGGAGGGCCTTAGGCCATGTTAGGATTTCAGATATTTTCCGAAAAATGATGTGTTTTAATTAGAAGGTAACAAGGTCCAATTTGGAGGTTGTGATGACCATTTCAGATACTTGTAGGGAATATATTGATGGGTCATGACATGGTGGATGCGATAGGTAAGCTATTGCAGTAGTCCCCAAATGGAGGGAGTGGTGGAGATGGCTAGAGTACTGAAAAAATAAAGTAAAATGAAAAAAATACTTTAAGTAAGTCCTATTAGATTTATCAGGAAGATAATATTCCATTGCCTTTATATATCCAGTGTTGCTACTGAAAAGTCTAACAATCAGATTATTGTTCATTTTTAGGGATTCACCTTTCCTTTCCAGAAACTCTCAGAATGTTCTCTTTGTTTTATATGTTTCAAATCTCACAATAATGTGCTTAATTGAGGTTTTAAATTTTTAAGATTTATATTCCTTTCTCCTTATTCATCCTTTTTGGCACACTATGCTTTTGTTCAGCCAGAGGTCTGATCTATCTTTCTTTAATTCTAGGAAATTCTGGTTCATTATTTTTTCAACTGTCTGAAT
The DNA here is from genome assembly GCF_053574225.1 of Canis aureus. Lineage (NCBI taxonomy): Eukaryota > Metazoa > Chordata > Mammalia > Carnivora > Canidae > Canis > Canis aureus. The sequence continues at coordinate 58,112,285 of NC_135630.1, forward strand.
TTATAATTTCTTTCACTCTCTCTCCATATATAAGTTTATGTCATTTTCCTCATTCTCCCTATCATTTTATCCCTTGTTGATGCATTCTGGGAGAGTGCTTCAACTTGACTGTCCAGCTAATAATTCATTTTTCAGTGTTCTATTTAGCCCATCGACTGAGTTCTCTATTTCAGTAACAATAGGTGTCATCCTAATATCTCCAAGAGGATCGTCTCCAGAACTGCTTGTCACGTATGCAATACACCATTTTGAGTATCTGTTCTGTGCATTCCGTTGGTTAACTTCCTTCTATGTCATTCCATTTGAGGAAAGGTCTAGATCTCGCTTTGCACTTCTGCAGAGGGCCTGGGTGTGTGTGAGGGTGGAGCACTTCAAGATCTGTAATACTGCAGAGAGTGCCACCATTCCCGGTCCTCTCCCGCTGCCCAGGCTTTCCACCAGACCCTCCCCTGTACGTCAGCCCTACTTTTGCAGGGCGGCTGCATAGGATAGCCAAGGAGTGGAGTTGCTCAGAGGCCAGCCTGGCAATGAGGATCCCTCATCCATGGATGGCTCCCAACTTAAGTAATGTCACTATTTTGATGTTCCCTGTCACTTTCAGCTGCTGCTATTGCTTTCTTGTCCAGAATTGAATAGATGGGAATAATGTGGGGCTTTGGATCCTGAGGCACTGGTATAGGGCCTGGATAGAGACATGGACGCAACTACAATGGTCTTCTTTTGCCCAACTCTAGTGGGGACCAGGCCATAGCTCCTTACCACCTGCCACTGCCCCTGCCATTAGGAACCCACTCTTTCAGTCTTTTCAGTATTCCTCTTGTTTTCTTTATTTTCTTGATGACTTACTTACCAAGTGGTGTTTTGAAACCCACCAAACTCTTGTTTGGGTCTTGAAGCTCACTGTAGTTAGATGACTTGAAATGACAGCCATCCCTGTTTTTCATTTCCTTCTTTAATAAACCACTCCTAGTATTATTTTAGAATCTACCCTTGTCTTTTAAATGAGGTCTTCTATAAATGTTTGTATAAGAGTACTTTACCCATCAATTCCTCTAATAATTAGTTTTTAATGCTCAGAAAACTCCTTTCTTTCTCTGGATTATTTCTAAATACCTTCTCCCAGATTGCTTTATTTCCGGCAGAATGTAAATCCCTATGATAGTTTTTCCAGGCATAAGAGGCATGAAATTTCTTATAAAATTATGCTGCCATCAATTCTTCTTATAGTTCTAGTTTTTCCTTCATATATTTAGATGTCTTGATGTGTTTTGCATGGTTTATGACTTTATGCATTTATTTATATTACCTTTTTATATTATACATATAAAAGTATTCACCTTGAACTTAATGCCATGACTATAGTTGTAGTAATATTTGTCTAATAAATCATCTCCCATTTGCTTTTATGTTCAAAGTTTCTATTTATTTTTTGAGATATATCCCAGGTATGATTTAAATATTTTTTAAAATTTTTATATATTTATTGGAGAGAGAGAATGAAAGAGAGAGAAGCAGAGTGAGCAGGGCGAGCAGACTCAGTGCTGAGTGTGGAGCCTGACTCAGGGCTTGATCCCAGGACCCAGAGATCACGACCCAAGCTGAAACCAAGAGTTGGACACTTAAACTGAGCCACCACATGCCCCATGACTTACATATTTTTAAAGCAGTTACATGATCTTCCACTTTTACGGAGGAGTAAATATCATCTGTGTTTACTAACATGTGATATGCTTAGTTTTGCTGTCTGTTTTCTTGGTTTTGGGTTTCTATTTTATTGTCATTTTGTTTTCTGTCTTTTGCCATTTGAACTTTTTCTTTGCTGGTTATCCAGTAATTTAAAAATATTTATTATGCTTTTAATTAATCATAAATTTTAAAATAAATATCTCTGTATCAAATTAAAAAGAAATTTACAAGATGAGGAACTTAGCATAATCATTATTCCTCCCACATCATAGTTTCCCAGTATTTTTAATATAATATAGACTTTCAGACCATTATTACATGCTATATGCCACATATTCTGCTTTAACAGCAATTTTTGGTACTGGTATTGCATTTGGATCCAAAATTATAATTACTTGGTTGTAAATCAGTTTTTAGCCATTGTTGATGCTGATCACCATTGTTTTATGCCACAATTTTTCCATTCTTGATGTTTTTATTAGAATGAAATTTAATTTTAATTTTTAGGGGTATTGTGAATAGATTTTGTATGTAAAGTACAAACTGCTTGGCGCAGGAGTAATCATTTAATTAAAAAAATAATTTTATTTATTTTTTTATTATTTGGGGGACATGATGGGACATTTTAAATTGGTAAAATAGTAGCCACTTAAGAACTATTTATGGCATTATGTGTAATTTATCACATCAAAAATACATCTTTAGTAAGTTTTCACCCCAAAAGGGAGAGATAATTCCCATTTTTTGCATATATAAAATATTTTTTCTATTATCTCAATGTACAACTTGGTTTTATACAGTAGTTTTGTGCGATATATATATATATGTATATTTTTACTTTTCACATTTTAGTCTTGAATTTGTTTCTGAATTTAGTTTTTCAGAAGAAAAATATAAAGGTGACTAATTTTATGACCATTATAGTAGATTTTCTCCTCTCTACCTCCTTCCTCTCCTCCTCTTCCTCCTTCTTCATTTTCATCCTTTTCCACCATCTGGTTGCTTATAGAATTTTTTTCTCTGCATAGTCTAGGCTTTCATGTAGGTATAAATATATTTATATTCATTGTGTCTGCAATATGATTGGTTAATTCTACTACTACCTGTATTCATAGGCTATTGCTGCATTAACAAACTACCCCAAAATTTACTGACTTAAAATAATAAGCAATTAATGATTGCTCAGGCATCTAAGGGTCAGCTTTGTGGTTCTGATGATGGGAGCTAAGCTTGGCTACTCTTAAAATTGCTCGTGTGATGGAGATCAGCTAGCATGTTCACTAACAGTTGACCTCACATAGGATGATTTTTCTGATGCACATCCTTCAGTAGGCTAGCTCAAGGTTGTTCACATGATGGAATATCAGGAGACAGGATAGAAGGTCACAAGGCCTCTTGATGCCTGGTGCATTGTCACTTATACCACACTCTATTGGTCAAAGTAAGTCACAGGAACATCTCAGATTCAGGAGGGAGGAAATAGAATCCATCTATTGATGAGAGGGGTTGCAAAGGGCATAAATTTGAGGAGAATGGAGAACTGGAGACATTTTACAACTAATCTATCATGATACCTTAGTTGGAAATTTTTTTCGATTTTGTCTTTGATTATAATTTTTCAATTACCTTTTGCTGTTATGGTTCCAAAGTCAGAGAACACAATTGTTAGTTTAATTCCTTAATCTGCATTCTTCATTATCGGTCATCTTTTTATATAGTCGTATCCCTTACTTTTCTTCTTGTTTTGCATGCTACGAAAAATTTCCAAAACCGTTTCTGGTCACAGCTTAGATTTTCTGCATGACAACACTGTTCTTTAGTGCATCCAAATAGTTATTCAATTTTTTGAATTGCATTTTTTTGTATCTTTGCAGTTCTTTCTTGGCTAACTCATTCTGTATCTTTTTCCTCACTTCTCTCATCAATTTCCTTTTTTCCCCCCAAGTTACAGGTCTTAAGTTTTAATTCACTTGCCGGCAGGTAAAATGAGGACATTTGTTAGAAATCCTGAATTTCAGCTTCTTTTGAATTAAGAGGTCTTGCAACAGTACATCTTAGATCCTGCTGACAAAAACAGGCTGTCACTTTCCCCTTTAGATGGAACATTTTCTCTCCAGTTTGCTATAAACTCCACCACTTCCTAACAGTGAGACTGTTTCAACTATAGTTTGTCACTATACTTCTAATTTTTTCTCAAGCTAGTGTTAAATAGATAATAAAATATATTTATGCCTATTCTAGACACATATTTTTATTTAAAGGGGAGGAGGATGAGAGACAGAGTTGCTTGTTTAAATGAAATATTATAGTGTATGTTTTTCCTGTGAATGTGAAGAACATTCCTTCATGCATCATATGCAAATAAAGACTATATGTGCTGAAAGAGTGTAACCTAAATTATATTTATAAAACAGATCATAAGGAGAACTAGGTAGAAAATTTAAAAAGCGAACTAAAACCTTAACAAGGTAAAAAAATATTTTAGCTAAAAAATGGTATTAACATTTCAGCATGTCACAGAGTTGATTTCTGGAACACTTTGGATGATAAAATTGCTGCCAAATTAAAAACTTATCACAATAGTATGTTCATTTTTTTAAAAAGTCCACTGAATACAGTAAAAATCACGTTTTCTAAATAGGAATAAGCATTTACATTTGTAAATATAACTAAAACACTATTTCTTTTTTTTTCCAGAGGCAATCAAAATGTCTTTTATTTTTTATTTTATTTTTATTTATTTTATTATTTTTTTATAATAAAATAATTTTTTATTGGTGTTCAATTTACCAGCATACAGAATAACACCTAGTGCTCATCCCGTCAAGTGTCCCCCTCAGTGCCAGTCACCCACTCACCCCCACCCCCCGCCCTCCTCCCCTTCCACCACCCCTAGTTCGTTTCCCAGAGTCAGGAGTCTTTATGTTCTGTCTCCCTTTCTGATATTTCCCACACATTTCTTCTCCTTTCCCTTATATTCCCTTTCACTATTAAAATGTCTTTTAATAAAGGAATTAGTAAAAATATGATACATTAAGAAATTCTATATTCTATAGCCATTGAAAAGTTGTGTTTAAGGAATACCTAAAAAATAAAATTGGAAATTTTTCATAAATCAGAGTTACAAAGTAGAAGTCAGATTACAGTATTATGTATGTGGTGAATTTTTCATATTTTTCAATATTAAAACACTATTCAAATATTTAAGCTATGGTTTAGAAATTATAGGAAATATTAAAGAAGAAAATATGAATCATTTTCAGGATTTTTTTCTATTGCAGTTGGTGACAACACAGATAAAAAGTACCACTTAGCTACCTCAACAGTCTTAAAATTTTGATATGATCAGAAAATTTTGGAGATTAAGCTATGATAGGCAATATTTCAGAAAATGACTTATTTCTGTGTATTGAAAAACTTTAATGTCATCTTAGAACAATCAATAAGTTTATCTACAAAGAATATTCCTAAGATAGCTGAAGTGGATATTGGATTTTTTGAAAATTCTCACTCACATTTGCACACTTGGGAGGAATAAGAAACTTCAATTTAAAAATTGAACTATCTATTGGGATATTTTTGGGCTAAAATATTTGAAAACTGACTATACAATGGGGACATAGTAATTAGCATTGTAACTGAATTCATTCCCATATATTTTTCTCTTTGAACTGGATACACAGTACGGAGATGGCTGTAGTAGGCTGAAGCTAGGTCATAATGAGGAGATGAAAGTATTTTTTAAACTATTGGAAAAAAATTAATTTGTTCATGTCTTCCTGTGGAGGTCCTCAATGAAAAAATAGATCAAAATTTTATTTTCAGGTTTTTTTTTAAGATTTTATTTATTTATTTGAGAGAAAGAACAACAGCAAAAGAGAGAACACAAGCAGGAGAGAGGGAGCAGCAGATTCCCTGCCAAACACGGAGCCTAGTGTGGGGATCATGGCCCGGAGCACAAGGCAGACCCTTAACCCACTGAGCCTCCCAAGTGCCCCTCCTTTCAGGTTTAAATAATAATCTGATAAGAGTTCTTTGAATATTTCTCTACAAGGGAATTCATATTAATTACAAATGTTTATGATTTGATTTTCTCATTCATTTCTACTGAAAGCATGTTGTATTCATTTCTGGTGGCTGCTGTAACAAATTACCCCAGACTTGGTGACTTATAGAAAATGTATTCTCTCCTAGTTCTGGAGGTCAGAATTCCAAAATAGGCATTAGTAGGCTGAAACCAAGATATCAGCAAGGCCACGTTCCCTCAGAAGGCTCAGGAGAGACTGTTCTTTGTCTCTTCCAGCCCCTGGTGGCCTCCAGCAAGCTTCCGTTTGTGGCTGCACCACTCTCCTCTCTGCCTCTGCAGTCACAGATCTCCTCTTCTTCTGTCTTTAATCTTCCTCTTTCTCTCTCTCTCTCATAAGGGTACATGTGAAGGCATTTGGGATTCAACTAGACAATCCAAAATAATCTCCCCATCTCAAGATCCTTGACCTCAACTGCGGAGACACTTTTTCCAAATACTGATCTTGACAGCTTCCAGAGGTTAGGACACGTTACCTTTAGAGCTACAATTTAGCCCACTACACTTGTCTTTGGGAAATTCATTTGGCAAAGAAAACTTTAGCCCATTTTCCTATGCTGACATCAATTTCAAGAAATAAAAATAACTTGCCAAATTACAGTTTCAGACATTATGAATAAGAGAATGGAATTTCTAAAATGGTTATATAGTTGCAGATCTTATGAAAATGAAGTAAAATTGATTAGATTTTCTTCTTAATCAGTACTGATAGTATGAATGAAGAACTACAACTGGAAACTGCTGAACTGAAGGGCAAAATAGTACTGAAAACTCAATCAGTAACTGTTGGAATACCAGGTTTCTGAAATATCTTGGGAGTAATTATCCTGAACATAAAAGGGACCATTCATGGATTCTTTCCATGTTTAAAGTATATATCTTTGAAAACAGATGTTTTACATTATGAAACAGAATAAAAATAAATCTCATTTTCAGTTAACATTTCTGAGGATGAATTATTTATTGCATATCATAACTTGAATATTAGATCTAAATGAGTATCTCAGTACAGAAGGAAATGTGTAAAGTTTCCAGTTAATAGTCAATGTAATAGCAATGAAGAAAGAAAAATAATTAGATAATAATTAGAAGTCTATTTTTATTTTTTAAATTTAAAATATACTCTAAAAAATGTACGGTTGAATTATCTTGCATGCTTATATAGGATAGTTTAACTGAAATATAGCAATCTTTATTATGTGGTATAATCGATATTTTCACATATTTTGCGTTTTCTTATTCTCTTACAATATCTGCCCATGTGACTCTGTGCTGTTGAGTTTGCAGTCTCTGGCTTGTGTCTTCTTCCTCATAGATGAGATAGGTTTTTTTGTGTGTGAGATAGATTGTTTTAAAACACCTTTTCTGGGCACCTGGCTGGCTTAGTGGGTTAAGCATCCAACTCTTGGTTTCAGTTCAGGTCATGATCTCAATGTCGTGAGATGGAGCCCCACCACTGGGCCTAGTGCTGGGTGTGGAGCCGGCTTGAGATTCTTGCTCTCTCCCTCTCCCTTTGTCCCTCCCCTTGTTCTCTCTCTCTCTCTCTCTTTCACACACACACACACACACACAAAACAAAAACAAAAACAAAAAAACAAAAAACAAAAAAAGCACCTTCTCTGGTTCTTAAAAATACTTTAAAATTACTTTAAAAACTTAAAAAAATAATAAAAAATGTTTTTTTTAATTTTAATTTTGGGGATGCCTGGGTGGTTCAGTGGTTGAATATCTGCCTTTGGCTCAGGGTGTGATCCCAGAGTCCTGGGATTGAGTTCCCCATCAGGCTCCCTGCATGGAGCCTGCTTCTCCCTCTGCCTGTGTCTCTGCCTCTCTGTCTCTGTTTGTGTCTCTCATGAATAAATAAATAAAATCTTTAAAAATAAAAATAAAAATTTTAATTCCCGTAATATAGTGATTCAGCAATTCTATACATGAGTCAATGTTCATCATGATAACTGTACTCTTAACCCCCGTCAGCCATTTTACCCATCCCTCCACACACCTCCCCTCTGTTAGCCATCAGTTTGTTCTCTGTAGTTAAATGTCTGTTTTTTGGTTGGGATCTTTCCTTTGTTCATTTGTTTTGTTTCTTACATTCCCCATATGAGTGAAATCATGGCATTCATCTTTCTCTGACTGACTTATTTTGCTTAGCAGTATACCCTCCAGCCCCATCCATGTTGTTGCAAATGGCAAGATTTCATGCTTTTTTATGGCTGAGTAATATTCTATTATGGATACATACATATACACACCACATCTTTGTGCAGCCATCTATGGATGGACACGGGCTGCTTCCATACTTTAGCTATTGGAAATAATGCTGCAGTAAACATAGGGGTGCATCTATCTTTTCAAATTAGTGTCTTTGTTTATTTTGGGTGAATACTCAGTAGTAGAATTACTGGGTCATATGGCAATTCCATTCTTAATTTTTTTATGAACCTCCAGGCTGTTTTTCCAGTGACCATACCTGTTTGCATCCCCACCAAGAGTAAAGCAGGGTTCCTTTTTCACCACATCCTTGCCAACAGTTGTTGTTTCTTATCCTCTTAACTTCAGACATTCTAACAGGTATAAGGTGACATCTCACTGTGGTTTTGATTTGCATTTCCCTAATAATGAGTGACACAGAGCAGAGCATCTTTTCATGTGTCTAGTGGCTGTCTTTGGAGAAATGCCTGTTCATGTCTTCTGCTCATTTTAAAATTGAGTTATTTATTTATTTATTGGTTTGGAGTTGTATAAGTTCATTATATATTTTGGACACTAACCCTTTATTGGATATGTCATTTATGGTATCTCCTCCCAGTCAGCAGGTTGTCATTTTGTTTTGTTGTTTGCTATGCAGAAACTATTTATTTTGATATAGTCACAATAGTTTATTTTGGACATATCTAGAAAAATATTGCTATGGCCTTTGTCTGAGAAATTATTGCCTGTGCTGTCTTCTAGGATTTTTATGGTTTCAGTCTCATGTTTGCCCTTAATCCATTTTGAGCCTATTTTTGCGTATGGTGTGAGAAAATGGTTCCATTTCATTCTTTTGCATGTAGCTGTCCAGTTTTCCCAAAACCATTTGTTGAAGAGACTGATTGCTGTGGGTAGGACTTCCAGTGCTATGTTGAATACAGGTGGTGAGAGCGGGCATCCTTGTCTTGTTCCTAGTCTTAGGGGAAAGTCCCTCAGTTTTTTATCATTGAATATGATACTCAGTTTGGGTTTTTCAAATATGGCCTTTACTATGTATATTGCATTATGTTCCCTCTAAGCCTACTTTGCTGAGAGTTTTTATCATGAATGGTTGTTTTGCTTTGTCAACTGCTTTTTCTTCTTCATATTGAAATGATCATGGTTTTTATTATTTCTCTTGTTGATGTAATATACCATGTTGATTGCTTTATGAATATTGAAGCATCTTTGCATCCCAGTAATAAATCCTACTAAATTGTGCTGAATTATCTTTTCTAATGAATTGCTGGATTGGTTTGGTAGTATTTTGCTGAGGATTTTTACATCTATGTTCATCAGATACTGGCCTGTAGTTTTCTTTTTATTCTTTCTTTTTGTGTGTGTTTGTGTAGCATCTTTTTCTGGTGTTAGTATCAGGATAATGCTGGCATTATAAAATGAATTTGAACCCTTCTCTTTCTCTTCTATTTTTTAGGGATAGTTTGAGGAGAATAGGTATGAATTCTTTTTTAAATGTTTGGTAGAATTCACCTGGGAAGCCATCTGGTACTGGACTTTTGTTTGTTGGGATTCTTGATTAATGATTCAATTTTATTGCTTGTAATCAGTCTGTTCAAATTTTCTATTTCTTTTGAATTCAGTTTTGGCAAGTTATGTTTCGAGAAATTGATCCATTTCTTCTAGGTTGTCTAGTTTCTTGGCATATAATTTGTCACCATATTCTTTTATCCTTTGTATTTCTGTAGTGTTAGTTTTTATTTCTTATTTTCATTTCTGATTTTGTCTGTTTGAACTCTCTTTCTCTCTCTCTTTGTTTTTCTAATGAGTACAGCTAAAGGTTTATCACTTTTGTTGATCTTTTCAAAGAACTTGCTCCTGGTTTCATTAATCTGTTCTATTATTTTTTGAGTTTCTATTTCATTTATTTCTGCTCTAATATTTATTCCTTCCTTCTGCTGGTTTGGGTTTTTTTTTTTTTTTTTGGTATAAGTTAGGTTGTTTATTTGAGATTTTTCTTGCTTCTTTTTATTCCTATAAACTTTCTTTTGTAGAATATCTTTTGCAGCATTCCAACAAATTTGGACCACTGGGTTTTCATTTTCATTTTTCCCTATGTATTTGTTTATTTCTTGGTTGATTTCTTGGTTGACCCATTTATTGTTGAGTAGCATATTATTTAGCCTTCATGTATTTGTGTTCTTTCCAGATATTTTCCTGTGGTAGATTTCTAGTTTCATAGCACTGTGATTGGAAAAGATGCATGGGATAATTTCAATCTTGAAATTGTAAAGGCTTATTTTGTGGCTTAATATGTGATCTATTCTGGAGAATGTTCCATGTGTATTTGAAAAGAATGCATATTTTGTTGTTTGGAGTTAGAAAGTTCTGAATATATCTCTTAGATCCATCTGGTGCAAAGGGTCATTCAAAGTCACTGTGCCTTTGTTGATTTTCTGTTTGGATGATCTATCCACTGATGTGAGTGGGGTGTTAAAATACCCTACTATTATAGTATTACTATTGGTTACTTCCTTTATGTTTGTTCTTAGCTGCTCTATGTATTTGAGTGCTCCCATGTTGGATGCATAAATATTTAAAATTGTTATATCTTATTGTTGAATTGTCCCTTTCATGATTATATAGCATCCTTTTTTGTCTCTTATTACAGTCTTTGTTTGAAAGTCTGTTTTGTCCATTATCTGATAGTCTGATAGTCCATAGGACTATCTTTCTTTTCACTTCCATTTGCTTGACAAATACTTTTCCATTCCTTCACTTTCAAACTTCATGTGTCTTTAGGTTTGAAATGAGTCTCTTATAGGCAGCATAAAGATGAGTCTTACTTTTTCATGCATTCTATCACCCTATGTTTTTTTGATTGGATCATTAGTCCATTTACATTCAAAATAATTGATAGGCATGTACTTATTGCCATTTCATTACTTGTTTTCTGGTTGTTTTTGTAGTTCATCTCTGTTCATTTCTTCTCTTGCTCTCTTCTCTCATAGTTTACTGTCTTACTTTAGTGATAAACTTAGATTCTTTTCTCTTTGTTTTTTGTGTGTCTATTATTGATTTTTGATTTCTGGTTACCATTAGGTTTGTTTATGACATCTTATGCCTATAGTAGTTGATGGTTGCTTAAGTTTGAACCCATTCTTTATTCCCCCTTCCATACTCACAATTTAGGTTTGTGGTCTCATACTTTATATCCTTTTATTTTGTGAATCCCTTTACTTGCTTTAGATATACTTCATTTTATTGCTTTTTGTGCTTCCTACTTTTCTTACTCCTACTTATGATGTCTTCCTTCTACTCAAAGAATGTCTTTTAACATTTCTGGTAGGTCTAGTTTAGTGGTATGAATTCTTTTAAATTTTGTTTGAGAAATTATTTATTTCTCCTTATTATCTGAGTGATAGCTTTGCTGGTTAAAGTATTGTTGGTTGCAGGATTTTTTTCTTTTAGCACTTTGAATATATCATGTCACTCCCTCTGGCTGTAATGTTTGTGCTGAAAAATCAGCTGATAACATTAGAGGGGTCTCCTTTGTGTGTAACTTTTCTTTTCTGTTGCTGCTTTTAAAATTTTCTCTTTATCACTACTTTCTGCCATTTAAATTACTGTATATTTTACTATGGATGCCCTTTGGTTGATTTTGTTGGGTCTCTGTGCCTCCTGGTTGTGGATTTCTTGATTTCCTTCCCCAGAATCAGGAACTTTTTAGCTATTATTTCTTCAAGTACATTTTCTGCCTCTTTCTCTCTCTTTTCCTTCTGGGATCACTATAATGCAAATATTATTACTCTTAATGGTGTCACTGAGTTCTCTAAGTTTATTTTCATTTATTAGTTATTTCTCTCACCCCTGTTCTTTATTGCTTTTCATTATCCTGCCCTCGAGAATGCTGATCCATTCTTCTGCTTTCTCTAGTCTACTTTTTATTTCATCTAGTATATTGTTAATTTCAATTACTGAGTTCTGCATCTCTGGTGGTTCTTTTTTACTTTCTGTCTTCTTATTGAGGGATTCACTTACTGAGGTCCCACACTCTTCTGTCAACTCATGAGTATCTTTATGACTATTACTTTAAATCCTCTATTAGGTATATTACTTTCATTTAGGTGTTTCATTTTAGTTCTCTTGTTTTGAATTTGTCCTGTTCTTTCATTTGGGACACATTCCTCTGCCTCCTCATTTTGTCTACCTCTCTGTGCCTATTTCTATGTGATAAGAGAGTCAACTATGTTTCTTGCTCTTGAAAGTAGTGGCCCTATGGAGAAGACGCCCTATAGTGCCCAGCAGTACAATGGCCCCTGTTTACCTAAAACTGGTGCTTCACAGGTATCCCCTCTATGTGTTCTATGCACCCTACTGTTGTGGCTGAACCATGTTTCCTTTCAGTCATCTGCAATGGCTCTTTTTGCCTTTTCTGAACAGGGTTTGGTCCCTTTGTTAGCGGGCTAGTCTAGGGTTGCCTTAGGCTTGGGTTGGGTCTGAGCGGACATTTGCCTAAGATGTGGTAGCACCAAAGTGCAGGGAACTTTCCCTGTCTGTTTTGTCCCCTGAGAAGCTTTCATTCACAGGTAGGACCTGCAACCAAATCCTATAACTGCCCCCAGCCTACTTCTGTGACCACAGGAGTCACTTTGGGGTGGTGCTGGCTCCTATCTGGGCTGCTTGCACACTACCACACTTCTGGCATCACTTTGGATGGGCTCTACACAAGGAGGAGGGGGCAGGACCACGGGAAGATGGTGGGTAGGGGTAGGATGCCCTCTTAGCACTAGATGGTGTGTTTCGGTGCTGCATTTGTTCTCCCAGGTGTCTGTGTGCCAAGGCTAGAGTGTGGCAGAAGGCATCCACCAGCTCCTTTGTTTCTGAAGAAGTCTGCCAAGATCCCTGCCCCTCTGGCACGTGCTCTGAAATGAGTAAACAAATATCCCTCTAATATACCCCGGACATTTTTCAAAATGCTTATTCTGTGCTGTATCTCTGGGGGGCTGTTTGCTGTGCTGTCTCTTTATGGATGGGGACTCAGTTTCCTTTCACCATCTGGCTATCCCAGAACCCGATAGGCTGGTTTTCAAAATTCCAGGTTATAAACTCTGCTGATTGTGAACTTTGGCCAAATGTTACAGGGATTCATATTCCTTATGTGGGTTCCCTGTACTGGGCTGCATAATGTGAGGGTCTCTTTCTCCCTCTCTGTGCCCATGCATCCTTCCTTCCTTCAGGAGTCCCACAGATCTGTTTAGTGCCAGAATGGTAAGAACTAAACTTACCTCCCTTGACTCCTCGCCTCTGGTGTCCACAAGTTTGATCTTTTTTTTTTTATGAGTTATTTTCTTAATATTGTACACATAAGAGAGATCATACAGTATTTGTCTTTCTGAGTATAATACCCTCAAGCTTATTCATTTTGCTGCAAACATAGGATTTCCTTCTTTTTTATAACCAAATGATACTCCACTGTGTGTGTAACTACATAGATCTATATAGGTACAGATATATCACTGTTTCTGATTGCTTTTTAAAAGACAACTTTAGGAATAGGTTAAAAGGTTCTGGGAAGTTATACAACAGGAAAACTAACTGGTAGGACTTAGCAAAGAAATGAAAGAATACAATGGCATGGAATGGAACACAGTGGATACATACAAGATAAAACCAGTCCAGATATTAAAGTCACACTGAAAGTAACAAAAATGGAATAAACATGACTGGAAACACCATGGATGTGGTAATAGATGAGGTTCTGAAGATTACAGCAAAAGTAATGGGAGAGAAAAAAAGTAATCCAAGTTATAGTATAAGAAAATTCCACTGACATAAGGACAGAGACGAATCTTTAAATATTAAAGGCTAAATCTGCCATCCAAAAAGAAATCATTGTAAACTACTGAACCTAATGATTTTTTTTAAAGTTGTGTAGGAATCCAAGCCAAAAAAAGAAAATAATGCACAAGGAAGAAATGGAAGTCTTCCTCAGACTTCTTACACAGGCACATTCTCAACCAGAATATAGACATTAATGTCTAAAAATTATGGGAGAAAGCATAACCTAGTAAATTCATACCTTGACTAATTTTATAAAGGCAACAGGAAGGCATTCTCAAGCATGGCTGAAGTCAGGGAATAAGGTACGTGTGAAGATCTCTTGAACAAAATAAGAAGATGATAAAATCCAACTTATCAATAGATACATTAAAACTCAGAGCTCAAAAAGATGTGGTTTAAAGACTGGTATCATATTAATGTTGAATAATTAATGTATTAATTAAGTTTGCTATAGTAATAAACAATATCTAAATGTCAGGGGTTTACCAAACAAAGTTTACTGTTTTCCCCCATGTAATATGTCTTTGAAGGTCAGCATGAGCAGCATCAGTAGATAAGGAGCAGTGATAGAAGCTACATCAGCTTATAGCCACACCATCTGGTACATGCAGCCTCCTCAGTTGTTGAGGCATGCGATAAGAGATGGGAATTGAACATAGTCTTGTCATTGCGTCAGCCCAGGAATGACATGTGTCACTTTGCTCATAGTTCTTGGACAGAAATAGTCAAGAGACCCTGCAAGGAGACTGGGAAATGGAAGCACAGAAATGAATTATTTTATACCCTTATAGTCTCTTCCATAGTTGGTGAACACAGTTTATTTATTTATTTACTTATTTATTTTTTTAAAATTTTATTTATTTATGATAGCCATCACAGAGAGAGAGAGACAGAGACATAGGCAGAGGGAGAAGCAGGCTCCATGCAGGGAGCCTGACGTGGGATTCGATCCCGGGTCTCCAGGATCGCACCCCGGGCCAAAGGCAGGCGCTAAACCGCTGTGCCACCCAGGGATCCCAACACACAGTTTATTTAAAAATACATCTAAGAATCAATAACTAGGAATTATGGCAAGAGAACAGAATACAAATCTTGTAGAAATAACAAACAGTGGAGAGATAGGGGAATGGAATTGGGAGGATGTGGAAATGTGCTATTGTCTTTATCAGGATAAAATAATGTTTAAAGTTGGAACATATAAGACTTTAAAGAACTGTAGCTGTTTAATTTTGTCATATATATACTTTTTAGAAATTTTTAGAGATATTTTAGGAACCAATACTTGTAACAGTGAAAAACATTTATCAGAATGTGAACATTTCCTTCAGTGCCACTTCTTTTTTGCTTTTAAATTCTAGGAAAATTAAGGATAATGCATTTATTTAAAATATCTCATAAAAAGTTATTTCTATATATACACTTACCCATTTATCCTTCTATTTGAATATACTCCAAAGGAAAATGTTTGGTTTGATCTTCAAAGTTAACAATGATTGTTTTCAGTCACGGAATTTAATTTTTTTTCTTTTTAGTTGTTTTTAGTTGTCTTGAAATGAATTTTTAAAATGAGTGTATCATTTTTATCATTTTTGCAGAAATGTTAGGGTTTTTATTGTATTTTTTTAATTTTAAGTTTGAAGAGTGTACACACATATGCAGGGATAAATATACCTATAGATATAGACATACATAGTTATAGATACAGGCATATAGGAAATATAGTTGTTTACTGATTTTTTGGAGAACATAAGCAAAATAAAGAACAGCAGCTAGAGTATAATCTATTTGGGGATTTTCATGTGTGTGCAGGTTTATGTGTATATAGAGGCATTAAAGCTATTTGGCAGGCAATCAAAATGTTGAGTGGCTCTCGCTGGGGGTTAAGGTTATACACCAGAGTATATGGAAAAAAAAAGAGTATTTTTTCCTCGTGTGTTTTTCCCAATTTTTCAAATTAACATGAATTACTTGCGTAATTAAAATATTTTTTGAAAAAAAGGTATCAATTTCTTTTCAGGAGAGGCTGAGAAAAATATCTATGTTTTTTTTTTTTTTTTTTTTTTTTTAAAGGGAACACTTTTTTTTTTTTTAAAGATTTTATTTATTTATTCATGATAGTCACAGAGAGAGAGAGAGAGAGAGGAGAGGCAGAGACACAGGCAGAGGGAGAAGCGGGCTCCATGCAGGGAGCCCGATGTGGGATTCGATCCCGGGTCCCCAGGATCGCGCCCTGGGCCAAAGGCAGGCGCCAAACCGCTGCGCCACCCAGGGATCCCTATCTATGGTTTTTAAGAAGTATTCAGTTTCCTATGTACTTTACATAAAAACTTGTAAAAGTAAATTAGGTAAATTTACCTGGTTCCTTGGTGTTTTAAATAATTAATGCTTTTACACAAGGTGAAGCAAAAAATTGCATAACAAATAAACCTGTTAGAACTCTCCACAGAAAGTTTCCATTTTCTTTGTGCTTTTCTTAATAGGAAATATTTTAGCTGATATGAATAGGAAAGGGAAGTTTCCCTTCTGTTCAGACCCCAAAATTTTTTATGAAATCTCATCAGGCCAACCTCTTTGTTCTCCTTTTCATTTCTATTGCACTGGGGTTTGCATTATTATTTACTAACTAGATTACGGTCTGCTGCTCTCTTCAACTATTTTCCAGCTTTTTTTCATGGGAGGATTTATTTTTTTGTCAAAATGCTAGCAATTCATTCATTTGATTTCTCTGTGAAGGATGAATAGCTACATAGCAATCTCAAAGCCGCGGGAGAATGTCAAAGGTGTTTCTTAATCTGTTTTACAAATGATTATAACAGCTGAGAAATAAGTCAAGGACAGGAAATCACCTTCTCCAACTAGGAACTTATTGTCCGTTTAGGTCTAAGAAAAATCCTAGTCCAGTGCGGATGATTACATTTTCTTTTATTTTACATTTAGAAGACTTAAATGAAACACACACAAAATAAGTGTTGAGATTATTGTACGAATGTTTCCAGTTTAAACAACTGAGGTTTTCAGTGGAATAATACTGTAGGAAGACCTGTAACGATATAGACATGGAAATAGCCAGATCAATTCTCTTTAGGATTTGTGGGGGTTTTCCCTTTTGAAAGGCTTTATTTGTGTATTTATTATTTAACGATATATTTAAGATGATATTATGTGGCATCAGATATGGCCTTTACTTTCCATACGTGACAAGAAGTAAGAATAGGAGAAATGCGCTAAAGAGATATGGGAAAGAACATTTTATTTTTATAAAATTGCTTTTTATGGATGAAAAATACTCTTGGAATATGATCTATCTTTATATATAAAAATTGTCTGCCTTTTTAAATTCCAAGAATTGGTAATTTTATGAACTCTAGGCTAAGTTTTTGTGTGTGTGTGTGTTGCGGGGGGTTTCCACTAAAGGACATAGGATTTGTGTGATTCCCTTCAATCCCTCTCAACCCTACTTTGGCTCCAGCCACTGCCACACCAACCAGTTCTGCACCTGCTTTGACCAGCTTTGCACAGGTGTAACCTGGCAACACCTCTCTTGGACCTATACAGTATACCGACCTAGCACCTGCTCCAGGGCTTCTCCAACACGGTGATAGGGGATACCTGTAGGATACCTGGCACTCAGACATGTACAATGGGATGTTAATGTCCAAAAGTCACCCTTGATCAGTGGAAGAGAGAATTAAAGGGGTAAATGTGTTGCCTTTCTTGTCTCAAAGGGCAGTTCAGAGACTCATTGTGTAAAGCTCCCCAAAAGGTCTACTTGGTCCCTTGCAGTGGTGTCCAGTACAACTGGCCACTGTCCTTTCCTTTTCACCATTCCTTTCCCTTACTCTTGCCCTTCATGATTACTTTCTAACTAAAGTCACTACATTCAAGACTTTGGCTCAGGCTCTGTATTGAAGTAGCCCAGATTAAAACAGAGATACAAGGAGCAGCCCCAGAAAGCTATCGGGATGGGATTTTGGAACTGGAAGTAAGGACCAGTTGCTGGTTGTGAGTGACATAGTCTTGACCTCTTAGTAGTTTTTCACATACTGGATGACAATTCTTAAAAAAAACAAAAAACAATAATCTGAATAAATTATGTAACAATATGATACATTTTTAATATATCAATAATAAAAAGGTATCAACATTTTTGAATAGAATAAAATGAATTAGAATAAAATGTTGAATTCGTTTTCTATTTTGTCTGTAGACAATTTTACAGAGTCATCATATGGAGACGCAATCCAAGAATATGGAGCCATAAAAAGCAAGATTAATAGTAAGATTATAGAGGTATGGTTGGGCATAAATATCTTTTTTCTGGTGTTTTGTGATACTATTTCAGGGGTTGATTTCAGGGATTGGTCTAATTTGAATCACAGATCTTATGATGGTGATAGGTCATTTCTGATGGATTCAAAGCTGGAAGAATATTGCCCTTGCCTATTGTCTCGCAACCATGTGGGGGTTAGATAATGGAGCCAGTTCCAAACAGGGAATGCCTAAAAATTAAGAGAGAGAAATTATTTGAACACTAGAATAAGCCATATCTGAAACTCCTATTCCATTACAGGAGGCAATAAACTTCTTTTATAAAACAAGTTTGAGTTGGGTTTTCCATCAGTCATAACAGAGCAAAGATACGTGGGCATCCCTGTCTCCTTGACTACAATGGAAGACAGAGAGTCTTTGGCTTCCTGATATAAACCTTATCTTTCCAATGTTATTTTAAACATGGTCTATGAGATCCTGAATGAATCTTATTCTTCCTTTCTTAACTTTCTCATTACCTCAGGGAAAACTTTTATGGTTTCCCTGATTTGCATCCTCATAGCACCTTGTATTTCTTTTTCATATTTAGTTGGATAGATAGATAGATGATAGATAGATAGATAGATAGATAGATAGATAGATAGATAGATAATTTGTTTTTCACTGTCTTTCCTACGAGGCTTGGTGTCTACTTTTATTTTCAATTATATACCCCAGCACCGAACCCAACGTCTAATACAGAAAGAATATTACTTGACTGAGAAAATAGTGTCTGATGAAATAACAGAGTGATTGAACTCATATAAACACAAAAAAGCCAAAATCTTAGACTTGCTCTCTCAAGAAGTACATGGCTACATACACACACAGGCATATTTACATATGCATATTATATATGTATATTTGTGTATGTATGTGTGTACATATATACATATGTGTATATACAGATATGTGTGTGCATACACACACACACACACACACACATTTGAGAATGTAGAGGGCAAATTTATATAGGACTGACTCCTATGAGAGCCACAGGGCTAAAGATCCCTTCCAAACCCATTTAATTTTAGAGTTGAGTCATTAGTGAAATAGATAACAGAAAAAGAGGAATGTATGCTCTGGATGGCAATGATTATTTTATTTTGCTGAAATATTTTTTATCTGTACAAATTACATAAGAAAATGCGTATACTATGTTGGTATAATATGTCTGATGAGGATAGCTTAACATTTCAGGTAAGAGTAAGTCACTAATGTTCTGAGGGTAAAAGCATTCAGAATGACATAGAAGTGACTTCCTAGGTGACTGCGCATCTATGGGCTAGAGTTCCATGGAAAAACAGATTAACTGTCTATAAAGACAAGCTAATTACAACCCAGAGAAGTGAGAACTTACCCCATCTCTACTGTAGCCAGAATTCCTGTGATTCTCCACACTTGCCTTTCTCCCGTAAAAGGTTCTATCCTGAGGAAGCATAGGAGTTAAGAAAGTTTACCCTGAACTTGGAAATAAGACAAAAGAGAGTACGGCATAACTTTTCAATGATATGCTCACACATTTCATCAACAGATTATTTGATTCTTTTGGAGAGTGTAGCTCTGAAGCTTCATATTACTTGGAGATTTTTTTTCCCCACAAAGAAAAATCACCCCAAAGGTCATGGTGTTGTCCTTTTGGACCTGAACAAGCTTTGAATCTTACCTAAAACAACTAATGTTCATGTTTTAAAAAATCTATTTAACTGGTTCTTCCAAAATTCTTTGAACCTACTAATCATATAATTAATGAGTTAACGATCGAATGTACATCTTGCATATAAAAGGAGTGTCTTTAACTTTTTGAAAATTCCTTTGACAGAACCTATGCTCTTTCTTATTCACTTGGCACAACAGTTTTGAGAAATATTTAAGCTGTCAATATACTTATTTTGGAATTCTCTTTTCTTCCACTGAGTCCTTGAAAAAAAGGACTTAATTTTTGTTTTTTTGAATCACTCGAGCCACTTTTTTTCTTTAGGATGAGTGGACTTTATAAACTTGTTCTTCTATCTAACAGAGCTGCTCTCTGTTCACTGAGACTGGTTAAACTTCGCAAGCAGTGCCTACACATTCCACCTTACATAATAGAGTGTGACACATCATATCATCTTAATGGCCCTCAGGCACAAGCCGTAGATGTTGGCAACTTCAAGTGTTGGATACTCTCGGTCTTTCCCCCACTTTGGCATTCTTTTTCAACTTTTGTAAGATCAGAAACCAGTAGGCACCTCAAGGAAATGACTTAGTAAGTGTTTGGAACCACTTATTTCTAGAGATTATGAAAGCAGTGTGAGATGTGACAGGCCGCCAACATGGGTAAGTTGTTACTGTGGCGGGAGGCCCAAGGGGGTGGTATTAACAATGTCTTCTAAAGCCATCTTTTTGGCGCCTCTGTCCCTGGGAAGCCAGTATACCATCTGGCAGTTAGGCATGGTGCCATTTTAACAGATGGGACCAAGCATAGGAGGCTCTGAGACCATGTATTGCTATCAACCATGGTGCTGGACAGGATTTTCAGTAGAAATACTCAACCAACTTTTTCTTCACCTCCTCTTTGAGTTCCTCAATAGAAGGAGATGTGATTTCTTCCTTTAAGTGAGTAAAAGACAAGAAATGGTTTTCTCCTGGGAGTCTGGTGCTATCCTAGGATGAGTTGGTGCCAAATCTTAAACATGCTGCATTATTCATACGGCTTTAGCCAACTGACTCTTTTTTAATATTTCCCTTTCAAAACAGTTTACAGCAGCCTCGTTTTTAGCCTCATCGTTTGGTGCTTGTATGGAATCTTTTTGGATGTGATTTAGAAACAAAACAAATTGAGTCACATTTTTTTTCCCCTCTTGATGTCCTAGAAAGTACTTAAATTGAGAGAATAAAAGCTACTAGTCATTGGCCACTTGAAAAAGTTTCAGTGGGCACTTAGTTTAGGCATAATGGTATTATAATTCAAAGGAGTAAATTATACAATTCTTGCCCTCAAGAAACTTATCAGTTTATTGGGGAGATAAAACACTTCTCTAAAATGACAACAATTTCTTTGTTCATTATCAAAGTTATTAATATAGAGCATTTGGAATATATAGACATATGGAAGAAGAGTAAAAATCATTGCAGCCTGCTTAATCACACAGAAACAATTTTTGCTAAAACTTTGTAGTAATTAATACAGAGTGTTTTATTTTTTCTTTTTCAATGCATACTCTTTATTTGGTTTATGTATTTATGGTCCCATTGTATATATCCAGCTTTCAATACTACTCTTTTATAATGTGCTATATCAGAATAATAAATTAATATTATAATGCTATAATAAGTACTTTGTAAGCATCATTTTAAAAAATTATATAACATATTAAGTGATTGCTCCAGATATTATATATATATATATATTTATTTTTTATAAATTATAATTATATTTACAATATAATTTCTCTCTTTTGGGGGCTTATAGTTGTTTCCAGTTTTTTTGGTTAATAGAAATGGGGTTTCATTAAACATCTTTACAAACAAACTCATTTCTGCTTTTAGAATTATATTCCTAGAAAATATCTCCAGAGGTAGACTTTCTGGGTCAAAGGGAATATATATTTATTGATGATTCTCCATACATGATCAGTATATACTATTTAATAGTTATTGAATTTACATTTTATTTTAGGCATTATATGAGACATTTGTAGTCACAGATCTTTCCTTAACATTCATGACCACCGTCCTGGGTAGATGATTTACTTCTAGTTTAATCAACAAAACACTAAGACATAGTGCCAGTCATGAGTACGAATTCAAGGAATAAAAAGTTTGTCTTTTGCCTCAATCCAATTCTTATTCTACTGCACTGCCCTGATTCCTTTAGATTGGAGATGTTCAAAGGAGAGTGAGCTTATTATTTACCTACTTCAAAAAGCCATTAGCACAGTTTAGACAAACACTGATTTCCTGCAGATTATGGTGGTCTTCCTGTCTCTGTGTGTGAAGCCTGAGGTCTTCTACCTCCCAAAAGGTATCTTTTTCTAGTTTTCCAAATTCTGTCCTTTGACCAAAAATAATCCTGACAGAGGGAAGGAAGAACTATCTATGAAAACAAGTAATTTGCTGTTTGGGGAGTTTATTTGGTTAATCTTTATATCTTCCCATCTGGTGGATTTGAAACAAACATAAGCATGAGAAATCTACAATGATGAGAATTTTGAATATTTCAACTCAAAATGAGTTTATTTTCTATATTTCAGGTTTTTAAAGAAAACACTTCAGGGGATATATTTGATCTGTTAGTTTCATTATTTGTCACATTTTAATGTGTTTTATGTGTACATGATTCATTTTCCCACCTCACTGTAAATTCCTTGAAGTTAAGAATTAGATCTCGTACACAATTCTTTATATATAAGAATCACTAAAAAATGCCCATAAGATGGCATGAATTATTTATATGTTATAAATTATCTTTCTCTGAACAGAAAGGCAGATAAAATGTTGTTCCACTAGAGTCTCCTTTAAAGTGTTCAGAATCAAAGACAATTATTCTTGTCATGTTTGTAGTCCTAAAAAATTAGAATGCATAGATATATTTTCAAAATAAAGAAGCATTACAGATAATATATATTTGCAGTAATTCATAATTTTTCTATTTCATGGGACTTATATTGCCCCTGGACATCTCATAGCATTAGTCTGGTGTTTTGATAACACTCAGAGGGCCAACTGTCATGAGTTTACTGCGTTGTTTTGTTTGGAGCCATTTTATGTATGTTTATGATTTATTTCACAGACCAATCTGTTGAAAAGCATTATTGGTGCTAGAATATTACAGTACCAACCCCCATGGTGGTAAAAGATAACTCTGCAAGTAAGCTATATATTTGGATCTTTTGTTTCAACCATAGAAATTATATGGACTAAGAAACATATAGGTATCTACTAATGGATCAGAAATTCCATTGGAAATAAAATAAAATAAAAATTATTAATTTCTCAAGCGGGATGATTTTATGTTGGTCATTAGTCTTGCATGACAAAAATAGCCAGAAGCTTTGATTTTTAACAGTCTTGACAGAATAGCTCCCTATTGTTCTATTTTTTAAAAATTAACCAATAATATAATTTGCTAGTTGGAGAGAAGGTTTTTGTTCATATTCTTGTAACTGAAAGTAAAATTTGGAATATAGTTTTCATTCTGAATGATTCATGACTCTGAAAAACAAGAAAGCACAATAGAGTCTTTTTTAGGAAGAAATAAAGAAGCTAAGTGGTAGTAAAAAAGGACAGAGACACGTGCACTAATATATACACACTGTCTCTCCATCAGCGTCACATTTGTTCTTAGTTGTGCACCAAGTATCCCTGACAAGTGCAGACGAGTCAAGCAAAATACTTGTTCACACTGTAATGCATCTTCTTTGTTACAATCCACTTGTCTAGCACCTGTTCATATATACCTAATATAAGGATTCATTTAATAACATTTGTAAATGCCATTGTTATTTTCTATGGTGTTTGGTGGAACTCTGAGTGTATTCTTCAACTGTGACTCTAGAAATCACAGAGAAACTCTGACACGTGCACTCTGTCACGTAGATGATAAGAAGCTTTGTGGTTCATGACAGAAAAATAAGCAATAAGCAAGCAAACAAAAAAAGAAATTTTTAGAAATTCCAGCCTGGGAACAACTGCAGTATACATTTACAATAAAAAGAGATAAATACAAATTACACTATCTCAAAGAAAACTATCTAGCCATGAATCTATGTATAATACTTCTACAAGAAGCAACACTTTGAAAAGTCTAAATTGAAGTAAATCGCAATGAATGGTTAAGTATAATGTTATTCAAGATAATAAACAATATAAAGACATATGAATCATGAGAAGTTTCCCAGAAAGCCAGACTTGGATGTGGACAACTCAGGTCGAAATTCCACTACTACCACTGACCATAAAAAAACTTTGGGTAAATTTAAATTCATTCTTGTCAATTTTCTTGTTTTTAACCTAAGAATAATTCACAGCTGTTGCTTTATGATAGAATTTTTGTCAGTTTCAAATGACCTATTGAAGGTAATGAGAGCCAACATATAGTTCAAATTTAGAGTTGAAAATGAAATATATAAGTTTTAAGAATAAACTGTGAATTATATAGTTAAATTCTATAAGATTGGAAACAATGTTTGCTTGAATACTTTTGGTTAAGCTTCAAATACAAGTCACAATATGCCATGAACTTTCATCAGTTGCCTTTATTTCTAAAATGCCCAAGTGTCAAATGCAAGTGAGTCATTACTGATTAATAAGAAATGGCTTTATACCATAAGACTTCCATATTATTAATTATGAAACTTTTGTCAAAGCAAACGTCCCAGAATTATAGCTAATCAATATACCCAATGGTTATTTTGCTGGTAATCACTTTCTTAGGAACTACTTCAGAAGAGATCAATTTTCAAAATACCAAATCACCGAATTAATCAAATATTCCAATTTGCTAATGACTTCTTTTGATAGATATTAACATTTTCCTTATATGGTTATAAATAAATACGCATTATTTTTCTGAGTATGGCTAACACAGAATGTTGCATTAAAGTGTACAACTTAGTGATTCGACAAGCTTATACATTATGCCGTGTTCGCCTTAAGTATAGCTACCATTGCAGCTACCATTGGCCTCATTACTTCGCTATTATAATATTGACTATGTTCCTTACGCTCTGCTTTTTGCTCCCATGCCTTACTCATTTCATAACTGGAAGCCAATATCTCCTTCTCCTCTTCATCCATTTTGCCTAACTCCCCTCCCCACTCCCCTCTGGCAACCATTAGCTTATTCTGTGTAGTTATTGTTTTGATTCTCCTTTTTGTTTATTTTTTGGATTGCATTTACAAGTGTAATTATATGGTATTTATCTTTCTCAGTCTGACTTATTTCACTTAGTATAACACCCTCTAGGTCCTTTCATGTTGTCTCAGATGGCATGATATCATCCTTATTTATGGTTGTGTACTATTCCATTGTGCATATGCCACATTTTCCTTAATCCATTTGTCTACCGATGGGCACTTAGGTTGCTTCCATGTGTCAGCTATTGTAAATAACACTACAGCAAACATAGGATTGTACGTATCTCTTCGTTTTGTATTTTCCTTTTTTCTAAGTAAATACCTAATAATAGTTATTGAATTGTATGGTATTTCTATTCTTAATTTTTTGAGGAACCTCCATACTGGTTTTCACAGTGGATGTACCAATTTATATCCCCACCAAGAGTGCATGAGGGTTCCTTTTTCTCTACATCTTTGTCAACACTTGTTGTTTCTTGTTTTCTTGACTTTAGCCATTCTAACAGGTATGAGGTGATATCTCATTCTGGTTTTTGATTTGCACTTCTTGATGATTAGTGATGTTAAGCATCTTTTCATGAATCTGTTGGCCATCTGGATGTCTTCTTTGAAGAAATGTCTATTTAGGCCCTCTGCTGATTTTTAAATCAAATTATTTGCTTTTTTGGTGTTAAGTTATATGAGTTCTTTTTATATTTTGGATACTAACCACTTTTTGGATATATCATTTGCACATATATTCTCCCATTCAAGTAGGTTGTCTTTTTGTTTTGTTGATGGTTTCCTTTGCTGTGCAAAAGCTTTTTATCTTGGTGAAGTCCCAATAGTTTATTTTTGCTTTGTCCCCCTTGCCTTAGGAGATAAATGTAGAAAATTGTTGCTATGGCTGATGTCAGGGAAATTACTGCCCATGCTTTTTTCTAGGATTTTTATGGTTACAGGTGTCACATTTAGGTCTTTAATCCATTTTGATTTACTTTTGTGTATAGTGTTAGGAAGTACTCCAGTGTCCATCTTTTACGTGTGTGATTGTCTGGTTTTCCCAGTGCTATTTATTGAAAAGACTGTCTTCTCCGTTGTATATTCCTGTCTCATTTGTCATAGATTCACTGACCATATAAATGTGGGATTATTTCTAGGGTCTCTATCCTATTTCATTGATCAATGTGTCTATTTTTGTGCCACTACCATACTGTTTTGATTTCTACAGCTTTGTGGTATATATTGAAATTTGGAACTGTGCTACCTCCAGTTTTATTCTTGATTTTTAGGATTGCTTTGGCTATTTGGAGTCTTCTGTAATTTCAGAAAAACTTTAGCATTATTTATCTGGTTTTGTGAAAAAAAATGCTATTTGTAGCATTTTGGGTATTTTAACATGAATTGCACTGAATCTGTAGATTACTTTGGGTAATATGGACCTTTTGTCAATATTAATCCTTCCAATCCATGAGCATGAAACATATTTCCATTTATTTGTGTTATCTTCAGTTTCTTTCATCAGTATTTTATTTTTTTAATTTTTTTAAAATTTTTATTTATTTATGATAGTCACAGAGAGAGAAAGAGAGGCAGAGACATAGGCAGAGGGAGAAGCAGGCTCCATGCACCGAGAGCCTGACGTGGGATTCGATCCCGGGTCTCCAGGAACGCGCCCTGGGCCAAAGGCAGGCGCCAAACCGCTGTGCCACCCAGGGATTCGTCATCAGTATTTTATAGTTTTCAGAGTACAGGCCTTTCAACTCTTTGGCTAAGTTTATTTGTAGGTATTTTATTTTTTTAGGTACAATTGTAAATGATAGGTTGGTTTGTTTTCCAAATTTCTCTTTCTATGACTTTGTTGTTAGTATATAGAAATGCTACTGATTTATGGGTGTTAATTTTGTATCCTGCCATGTTACTGAATTTATTAATTCTAGTAGTCTTTTTGATGGAGTCTTTAGGATTTTCAATGTACAGTATCATGTTGCCTGCAAATAGTGGAAGTTTTCATTCTTCTTTACCAGTATGGGTACATTTTATTTCTTCTTCTTGTCTAATTACTGTGGCTAGGACTTCTGGTACTATGTTCAGTAAAAGTGGTAAGTGTCGACATCTTTGTCTTATTCCTGACATAGAGGGAAAGCTCTGTTTTTCACTATGGAGGAGGATGTTAGCTTTAGGTTTTTCATATACGCCCTTTACTATGTTGAGGTATATTTCCTCTTACCCTTTTGTTGAGAGTTTTTATCATAAATGGATGTTGAATTTTATCAAATGCTTTTTCTGCATCTATTGAAATGATCATGTGGTTTGTATCCTTCATTTTGTTGCTGTTGTATATGATGTTGATTGATTTGCAAATATCAAAACATTCTGCATTCTAGGAATAAATCCCACCTGATGATGCTGAATAATCTTTTTAGTGTGGTGTTGTATGCAAGTTACTAATATTTTGTTGAGGTTTTTTGCTATATTCATCAGGGATATCGGCTTTATAGTTTTAAATTTTTGTGGTGTCTTTCTCTGGTTTGGGTATCAAGGTAATGATGGCCTTGTAGAATATATTTGGAAACTTTCCTTCCTTTTTTCTTTTTGAAGTTTGAGGAGAATAGGTATTAACTTCTCTTTAAATACATGATAGGAAAATATATAAATAAATACATACATACATACATACATACATACATGGTAGGATTCACTTGTGAATCCATTTGGTCCTGGATTTTATTTTGAAAGGTTTTTGATTATCAATTATATTTCATTGTTCATAATCAGTCAGTTCAGATTTTTTATTTCTTCCTGGTTCAGTGTTGGAAGATTGTATGTTTCTAGGAATTTACTAATTTCTTCTAGGTTGTCCAGTTTGTTGGTATGTAATTTTTCATAGTATTTGCTTATAGTCCTTTGTATTTTTGTGATATCTTGTGTGTAACTTCTCTTGTGTCATTTCTGATTTTATTTATTTGTGTCTTGTCTTTTTCTCTTGATGAGTCTGGATAAGGGTTTATAATATTGTTTATCTTTTCAAAGAACCAGTTCTTAGTTTCCTTAATTTTTTTTTGTCTCTATGTCATTTATTTCTGCTGTGATCCTTATTATTGCCTTTCTTCTTTTATTCATCTTGGGTTTTGTTTGTTCTTCATTTTGTAGTTCTTTTAGGCAAAGGGTTAGATTGTTTATTGGAATTTTTCCTTGTTTTTTGAAGTAGGCCTTATATTGGCATTTACTTCCCTCTTAGACGTGCTTTTGCTATGTCCTAGAGATTTTGGACCATTGTGTTTTTATTTTCATTTGTCTACACGTATATTTTTCTTCTTTGAGTGTTTTACTGACCCATTGGTTATTTCGTATCACGTTGTTCAGTCTTCATGTGTTTATGTTTTTCTCCAGCTTTTTCAGTTTTGTGATTTATTTCAGGTTTCATACTGTTGTGGCCATCAAAGATATATGGGATGATTTCAATTTTCTTAAATTCATTGAGGCTTATTTTATTTTATTTTATTTTATTATTCTATTTTATATTTTATTTTTTATTTTATTTTATTATTTTATTTTATATTTTATTTTTTATTTTATTTTATTTTATTTTATATTATTATTTTATTTTATTTTATTATTTTATTTATTTTATTTTACTTTATTTTATTTATTTATTTATTTTTTTTGGTAGTCAAAATAGTGTTTACTTCACTTTGTGTCTGCCCCTGTCTCTGGCACCTCTCCCTTTGGCAGGGTGGGGCTGGCTCGCCGCGTAACCTTGGGCTGGGGGTGGCGGGCGGGTAGCCGGGCCAGGAGCAAGGAAGGCGGCGAGAGCAGGACACAGTGGGAGAATGAGCCTCCGCCCACCGCCGCCGTGGACCACAGCGCCCCCTGCAGGCCGCGGCCCTGCCCAACACGCGGTCCGCATTTCACGGGGGGCGGCTCACGGCCCAGCTGGGGGGCGAGGGCAGGTACAGGGAGGATCCCGAGGCAGGTGGACAGCTGAGGGCGCGCGGGCGGGCAGGGGGCGCCTGGGGCCTTGCGGGCTCAGAATCACAAGCTCGGCCGTTTGCGAAGGGCGGAGTGCGGCCGTCCTGGGCTCAGGGGGACGCAGTCGGGACCTCTGGCGGCGGGGTGACGGGGCGGGGGGCTGGGCGGCGATGTGCCGGTGTGCACCATCCGGAAGGTGTCCTCGACGATGTGCCAGGTGTGCAGCTCACGGACGGCCCATCCAGAAGGTGTCCTCGGCGATGTGCCGGGTGTGCACCATCCAGAAGGTGTCCTCGGCGATGTGCCAGGTGTGCAGCTCACAGACGGCCCATCCGGAAGGTGTCCTCGGTGATGTGCCAGGTGTGCACCATCCAGAAGGTGTCCTTGGTGATGTGCCAGGTGTGGAGCTCACGGTCCTCAGTGGCCGGGCCGGCCAGGACATGTCAGGGTCGTTGAGCATGTGCAGTCCGTCCAGGTCAGGGGCTCAATCTTGAGTTCATCTAGGGGGAACTGGTGGTCGGAGTCGAAGCTGCCGTCACCGACCCCGGCCAGTGTGCTGGTCAGTCCTTTAGAGAGGCTGGGAGGGGACTCTCCCGTCACTGTGAGGATGATGTTGGGGATGCTGCTATGGCTGGCGTAGCCAAGCTGCTGCGTGTCTGGCAGGCTCCCAAGGCCGCCGGCTGCACAGGCTGCTGGAGCTGATGGCATTGTCCTTCATGTTGAACTGCTCCAGTTGCCGGGAGCTCCCCGGGGAGAGGCCTTGCCTGGAGACAGGTGAGGTGAGAGACAGGTTAGCTGGGGAGCGGGCACTAGCGCGGTGCTGCTGCAGAGCCACGCCGAGGTAATGTCCATCCCCGCTGGCGGCTGGCCCGGGCTCTCTGGGGGGGACTGGGGGACAGAGGACGGTACCGTGACCGCAAGTGGGGGCAGCTGGGGGCCCCGTGTCAAGCTGGCACTTGGCATCAGGGGGCCGCCTGGATGAAGAAGGCGTAGGGCAGCTGCTGCTCCAGAGGCAGGGCATCCGTGGCCACAGCCTGAGTGATGGGTGACAGCTGGGACAGGGTGGGTGACACCTGCTGGGCCTGCTGCCTCCTCGCCCCCATGCTCGGGGACAACGGGCTGACACCAGCAGGGCAGTGCAGTGGTGAGGAGCCTGCTGTGCTCATCCCCCGGCTGGCGCCGCCGATGCCCAGATGAGTCAGGTTGGCTGCAAGGTTGCCGGTGCTGCTGGAGCTGCTGAGCGCAGGGAAGGGGGCTCCTCAGGGTCCAGTGGGGTTGGAGGGGGGAGGGGAAGTGTATGGTGGTCAGGTCGGGCAGGGAGCCCCCTGTGATGTGGGTGGCGGGGATCAGGGCTCTAGTGTTTTCCTGGTCAGCAGATGGAAAGATGTCGATCCCAGGGACCTCGCAGGACTTGGGCCCGGACCCCGTCTTCTCGGTGCCCCATGCTTGCTTAGAAAGATTCTTATCTGTCTCTGATGTGGTTTCCTCCGTTCCTGGAACTGTTAATAGTAAGACTCTTTTCTGGTGTGAGTCCTGGGACCCGCCTGTAACGGGCTCTGGCTGGGTGGGCATCGGTGTGCTCCGGTGCAGGGCAGAGTCAGAATTGGTCCTTCTGCAGCTGGTGTCCGCGGGCGGCGAGAGGTACACGGTGCCCTGTGGGCAGCTGTCCACTGACATGGGCCGGCGACGTGGGGAGCCAAGCCGGCCACGCTCTCGGTATACTCTGTCCACCAGCCCGGGGTGCCGGCTGGTTCGGCTGGTGTCCAGGCCTGAGGACTGGAAGGCCAGATCCACGGTGCCAGTCCCAATCTGGTTCGCATTGGGCAGGGACCCGCCGTACGACAGGCCACGGCTCGGGCCCAGCTGCAGGTACTGAGACTTCTGGAGCTGGAGCCGCGCGGCCCGCGTCAGGCTCAGGTCCTAACTGACCCCCTCGAAGGCTGCTGTCTCCTCTGCCTGCTTCTGGTTGTGCAGCGCCATCTCCTCGCTGAATTTCTACGGATTGTTCGAAGTCGCCATCCTCTCGCCACCGCCTTGAGGCTTCTTTTATAGACTAATACCTGACTTATTCTTGAGAATGTTCCATGTGCCCTTGAAAATAACGTGTGTTCTGTTGTTTTGGATGGAATTTTCTGTATGTATCTGTTATGTGCATCTAGTCCAATGTGTTATTCAGAGACATTGTTTCCTTATTGATTTTCTGTCTCAATGATCTATCCATTGATGTAAGTGGGGTGTTAAAGTCCCTACCATTATTGTATTGCCATCAGTTTCTCTCTTTGTGTTCATTAATATTTGTGTTACATATTTAGGTGCTCTTGTTGGGTGCATAGATATTTACTATTTATATCTTCTTGTTGGATTGATCCCTTAATCATTATGTAATGCCCTTCTTTGTCTCTTGTTACAATCTTTGTCTTAAAGTCTATTTTGTCTGATGTAAGTATTGCTACCTTGTTTTTTTTTTTTTTTCTTCACCTCCATTTGCATGGTCAATATTTTTCCGTCCCTTCACCTTCATCCTGTAGGCATCTTTAGGTCTGAAGTTAGTCTCTTGTAAACAGCACATAGATGTGTCTTGTTGTTTTTATCTATTCTGCCATTATGTCCTCGATTGGATCATTTAGGCTATTTGCATGTAATTATTGTTACGTAAGTACTTATTGGTATTTAAAAAAATTATTTTCCTGTTTGTATAGTTCTTCATTGTTCCTTTCATCTTCTCTTGCTCTCTTTCTTTGTGAAAAATGAGTATCTATAGTGTTTTGTTTGGCTTTTTTTTTCTTTATTTTTTGTGTATCTATCATAGGTTTTGGGTTTATGGTAACCATGCAGTTTATATGTAATATCATAAGTAAGTAGTTGTCCATGCTAATTGGACGGTCATTTGAGTTCAAACACACTCAAAAGAAAAGAAAGAAAGGAAGACAAGAAGACAGAAAGAAAGACAGGAAAAAGGAAAAGAAAAGAAAAAAATCTTTCCCCCCTTCTCTTCCCTTTATATTCCTTTCTCTGCATTTTATGTATATATCGCCATATTCTACACCTTTTTACTCATAATTTTTCTTATGTCTAATTATGGCTATTTCTTTTCCACTTAAAGAAATTCATTTAACATTTCTTGTAAGACTGGTTTAGTGATGATAAACTCCTTTTTTTTTAAATTTTTTTTTTGATAAACTCTTTTATATTTGTCTCAGTAACTCTTTATCTCTCCTTCAAATCTGAATGATAACCTTGCCAGGTAGAGTATTCTTGGTTGTAGAGTTTTTTGTTTTGTTTTGTTCTGTTGTTTTTCCTTTCAGGACTTTGAATATATCATGACACTCAATTCTGGCCTTCACACTGTCTGCCGAAACATCAGCTAATAGTCTTATAGGTTTTCCCTTATAGGTGACTTCTTGTTTCTCTTGCTGCCTTTAGTATTCTTTATCTTTAGTCTTTGACATTTTAATTATTATGTGCTGTGCAACTCCTTGGGCTCATCTTATTTGGAACTCCACTTCTTGAACTTGAATGTTTATTTTCTCTCTAGGTGAAGGAAGCTTTTAGTTATTATTTCTTCAAATAAGTTTTTTTTTTGTTTTTGTTTTTTTTTACACTCATCTCTCTTCTTCTTCTGGGATCTCTATAATGTGAATGTTTTCTCCCTTGATGTTGTCCAAGTATCTCTTAAATCTATCCTCATTTTTAAAAATATTTCTCTTTGTGCTGTTAAGCTTGGGTGCTTTCTATAACTTAACTCCCAGATCATTGATACATTCTTCTGCATCCTCTAATCTTTTGATTCCCTCTAGTGCATATTTTACCTCAGTTATTATATTCCTCCACTCTGATTGGTTCTTTTTTTTTTTTTTTGATTGGTTCTTTTTAATACTTTCTATCTTTATTGAATGTCTCACTGAATTTTTCCATTCTTTTCTCCAGCCCAGTGAGTACCTCTATGATAATTACCTTAAATTCTTTATCAGGCATATTGCTTATCTCTGTCTCACTTAGTTCTTTTTCTGAGTTTTTTTTTCTTTTCTTGTTCCTTCTTTTGGAACATATTCCTCTGTCTCCCCATTTTGCTTGACTTTCTGTGTTTGTTTTTATGAATTAGGCAAAACAGCTCCTTCTCCTAAAGTTGAAGGATTGGTCTTGTGTATGGTGATCCCTATGCAGATTGTGTGTGCTTGGTGACTTTTGTTTGCTGGTTGGAGCTATAAAATGTAGTTACTCTTTCAATCATGGCTTTTAACAGAAGGAATAAAGAAAATAACTAAGAATAATAAGAAATAAAAGAACATAATAAAATAAAAGAAAAATAAAACAGAATAAGAAGAAAAAAAAGAACAAGAAAGAAAGGAACAAAATGAAAAGTAAATAAAAACAAAAAGCGACAAGCTATATGAATTAAAGTAAAACAAATAAACAATAAAGCAAAACCCACAAAACCTCAGCTTGTTTTCTGTGCCCCAGTACCATGGGACAGCTAGTGTGGGGTTGTAGGTCCTGGATTTGCTGAGGTCACAAGTTCACTGTGAGTCAGACTCTGCTCTGGTCTGTGCTTTTAAGGTGGCAGACGTGGGGTATGGGGAGGTAGGGATAAGAATGTTCCCTTTTAGAACTATGGCTTTTCCCGCATGTGTCCCAACATGACCAGGGTTGCTGTGTTTTATGGACTCTGGGATCACTGAAGTGGCAAACTCACTGAGATAACCAGACCCACCTGTTCTGGTGTCTGGACCCTTGTCCAGCTGAGGCTTTGAAGATGGGATGGGAATGTAGACCATGTGTTCTTTAATCTCTATGACCTGGAGAGCTTCCCTATAGCTCCTCCACCACTTGGCAGAGTTCTAGTGTTGTCTCTTTAATATGCTGGCTGCTCTTTTAAACTGTGGGTTTCATTTTGTGCCAAGGACAGAGGGATCTGCGTAATTCCCTCAGCACTGTTCCTCCTCACTGCCATTCACAGTGTAGGAGATTAGGTTACTGTGTCTCTGTCTCTTGCTTTTCCTTGCAGTTTTCTTTATCTTTAGTTTTTCAGTAGTTGTTCAGTCAGCCCTCAGTTCTTCCTCAGGAGGAATCATTCTATAAATAGGTATAATTTGGTGTGTTCCATGGAGGAAGTGAGTTTGAGGTCTTCCTATATTATCATCTTGAACCAAAACTCTCATTAAAGTATTATTTTAAGGAATGTTTAAATCATTGAAAATGAATACTAAGTGCTTTAATGTTCTCAAATTCTGGCATATTCTTTTTCATAATAAATTAATTTTAAACCACAGTGAAGGGATCCCTGGGTGGCGCAGTGGTTTAGCACCTGCCTTTGGCCCAGGGTGCGATCCTGGAGACCCAGGATTGAATCCCACATCGGGTTCCCGGTGCATGGGGCCTGCTTCTCCCTCTGCCTGTGTCTCTGCCTCTCTCTCTGTGTGTGACTATCATAAATAAATAAAAATTAAAAAAAAAATAAAAAAAGAAACAACAGTGAAATAACACCTCACACCAGTCAGAATGGCTATTATCAAAAAGACAATAAATAACAAGTGCTGGCAAGGATGTGCAGAAATGGGAACCCCTGTGCACTATTGGTGGGAATATAAACTGGTACAATCAGTTGGAAAAGAGTATGGAGGTTCCTCAAAAAAAAAATAAAAGTAGAAATGCCATATGATCCAGTAATTCCATTATTGAGTGTTTCCCAAAGAAAATTAAAACACTAATTTGAAAAGATATATGTAGGCTTTTGTTCATGGCAGCATTATTTACAATAGCTAAGATATGTGTCCATTGATTGGTGAATGGATAAATATGTGTGTGTATATGTGTAATATATATATTATGGTATACATGTTAATATATTTTATATAATATTATAATTATTATGTATATAATGGAATATTACTCAACAGTAAAAAAATGAGATCTTGCCATTTGTGACAACATGGATAGACTTGAGGGTATTATGTCATGTGAAATAAATCAGTCAGAGAAGGACAAATACCATATGATTTCAATTATATGTGGAATCTAAATAACAAAACACAGGAGCAAAGAAGCAAAAACAGACACATAAATACAGAATACAAATTGGTGGTTCACAGAGGGATGAGGATAGGATGGGTGAAATTAGTGACAAGAATCAAGAGGTACAAACTTTCAATTATAAAATAAATGATAGTGATGAAAATTATGGTATTAGAATATAGCAAATAATAACATTGTATAGTGACCGATCATAACTACACTTACTGCAGTGAGCATTGGGTATTGTATAAAATTGCCAAATGACTATGCTGAGTAGCTACAATGAATATAATATTGTATTTCAAATATACATAAATGACAAAAATTTAAAATTAAATGTATTTGAAATTATATAAACTAGCCTTGAATATTCCATTGGTGGGCATAATATTTATTCCGTACAGTTAATAAACATAGTATTTATAAATATTTCCAAAAATAAAGTGAATTAGGTCAACTTGATAAATTTGACAAATTGGTTTTTTACTAAATTGATACTTTGGAGATTAATATTTTAGTAAATTAGTCTGCTTCTTTATGGCAGGACTGGAATGAATTAATTACATTTTATAACAGGACCGAAAGATCTGGAAAGGAAATGAGTATCAGAGAGGGGAGTTATAGACCAAGAATATTTAAGAGGTTTAAATGCATGGATATTGAGCTAAGCCACAGGATTGGATTATCAATAAGACTCACACGAATCAAATATTTTAGCCAATATAAAGCTTTATTAGTAATTTTGAGGATACAGGGGAACATATAAGCTCATGATGATGTAGAGAAAAGGATAAAACAACTTACATGAGTCCATGGGTCCTCCCTTTTGACATTGGTGATGCACAGCTGGCCTAGAAAAATAGATGAAGCCTCTGGATGATGTCTGTGGGCTTGTTCACAAAGCAGAAAGTGTTTATAGAACACTTTCGTAACGTTCATAACGAAGCATCTCCATTCTATATCCTATAGAGTTGATTTGTCTTTACAGCATTCTCCAGGGAGTCATGCTTCAGAATCTGTAGGTCCTGGGTTTATTTACAGGTAATCTTTTGGATGGGATGTCTTACAAAGGCCATTCTACAAATTAAGACTTCTCCTCCTAACAAAACTCATTAGCCATTTTACATTTAGGTCTAGTTGACAAGCTTCAGGCCAGATCATTGGTTTTTTTTCCTTTAGACTAAGAATGTTCTACTGGAAAGGAAGTGACTATAGGATGGCTGTGTGACTCCTACCTGTCAGAAATTTAGTTGAATTTAAAGATATATTTTAATAAATTGTGCAAGAGAAAAAGTAAACACCAAAAAAGAAGAAAAGAAAAATGTAAAATCAAGACAATTAGAAACTCAAGAAAGATACAAGAAAGGCAATGATGTCATAGTGATTCACAGCTCTTCAGAGAACAATATATATGTAGTTATAAAAATTAATCACATTTATAAATTGAAAATTTAGTCATGATTTTAGAAAATATTGTAAATGTACAAACATATATGATATAATTTTGAAATTGAAATAGTAAGTAAACTGAAAGGAATAGAATAGATGATAAAATATCTTATAAAAAAAAGTCAAGCTACTCTCTATATTGTATGACAAAAAAAATAAAGGAAGTAGTGCATTATTTTAAGTTAAAAGATTAACCAATTTTAAACTAAAATTAGTGATAAAGTTCAGGTGAGAGGGCTGATTGTGTGGGAAAGAAAAGGAAAGGTGATTAAGTCAGGTCTTCATAAATCATAATAGTATGTCAAAAGATAAATATCACACTAGGAAAATAGTAACGATTTATATAAAATGCATAGTATAATCTTGATATATAGGGTATCCATAAACCAATAAGAAAGAAAAAATACCAACTAGCTAAAGAAATGGACAAAGGGAATAAACAGGCAGTTTACCCATTTTTTTAAAAAAGTAAACATAAAAATGGCCATAAAAGGACATGATGCTTTATTTTATTCATATTTAAAGCCTTAAACATAAAAAAGAATTAAATCTTGCCATTTGCAATAACATGAATGGAGCTAGAGGGTATAATGCTAAGTGAAATAAGTCAGAGAAAGATAAATATCATATGATCTCGCTCATATGTGGAATTTAAGGAACAAAGCAAATGAACAACAAAAAAGAGAGACAAACAAAAAAAACCAGACTCTTAACTATGGAGAATAAACTGAGGTTACCAGAGCAGAGGTGGATGAGGGGATGGGTGAAATAGGTAAAGGAGATTAAGAGTACACATCATAATGAGCACTGAGTAATGCATAGAATTGTTAAATCATTATATTATACAACTGAAACTAAGATAAAACTGTATAGTTTTTATACTGGAATTCTGGAAGGAAGGAAGGAAGGAAGGAAGGAAGGAAGGAAGGAAGGAAGGAAGGAAGGGAGGGAAAGGAAAGGAAAGGAAAAAAAGGCTTTGAAGGTAAGTCAATGAAGTAACATTTTTTTTAACCTATCAGAGAGGCAAAAACTAAGAATAGTGATAGTTTATTTTGCAGATCTTAGGAAATAGAAACTTTCCTAAATATTGATAGAGTATAAATTCATGTGTATTTTATTTATTTTTATTTTTATATTTTTTAAAGATTTTATTTATTTATTTATGAGAGATACAGAGAGAGAAGCAGAGACATAGAGGGAGAAGCAGGCTCATGTAGGAAGCCTGATGTGGGACTCCGTCCAGGGACTCCAGGATCACGCCCTGGGCCAAAGGCAGATGGTCAATCGTGAGCATTTTAAAATAAACTTTATGGGTGCCTGTGTGGCTCAGTCAGTTAAGTGTCTACCTTTGGCTCAGGTCATAATTTCAGGTGCTGGAATTAAGCCTCACATCAACTCTCTAATCAGTGGGGAGTCTGCTTCTCCCTCTCCCTCTCCCCTTGCTCATGAGCTTTCTCTCTATCTCTCTCATAAATAAATAAATAAGGCACACCCTACATTAAAAAACAAAACAAAACAAAAACTTAGAACATTGTTCTAGCTTCTGAGACTCTCCCACTTTTTTTTCCCCAGAAGCTCCTTGCAATATCTGTGAAATCCCCAAATCAGCCTCAACATTTTTAGAGTTTGGAAAGTATTTGAAGATTGTTGGATGAATAGCTTAATAAAGAGATGAAAGATAAGCCTGACCCAGTTCTGCACAAAGAATTCAGTATAAAGTACTTTTCAGTAAAATAGATTTGGGCCATCTCTTTATACAAACATTAAAAAAATGCAATCTATTAAACAAACTTTAGACCATATTAATCAGTCATCTGTATGGCAAACTGAAGTGTTCATGTATTTTTAATGAAAGTTAAATGTACAAGGATTCACTGATTTCCACTTTTGAGATGAGCTCTGGTTTTCTGTGTGACTCTTCCAACCAGGCCAATTATAAGAGAAATCAGGCAAAGATGAGAGTTTAGGTTCAGAGGGAATTAATGAGTTTCTTTTTTAAAAATTTCAGTTATTAGTAAATACTAACATAAAGTAAATATCTGAAAAGACTTCCATTTGCAACCAGTAGCCCTTGCTGAGTTCTGGAAGTAGTTGTCACTGATAGGGGAATTCAAATTATTCCTTCTAGAACCTACATACCGAGTATGATACAACACTTTATACTTTACACGGTTCAGTCCCCATAAAAAGTGGGACTTTGTAAATGAAAGCAGTGCCAAAATCTTAAAAAATAATAAGTAAATATAGTCATATAAGTTAGCAACAGTACTAATTTTTCTTTCTACTCTCTGCTACTAGTGTTCAGAGAAATAGCACTTCTTTTAGTTGCAGCAGCAACCAATAAGGTTGATGATATGAAAATGTCACTGTTAATGAACTATCAGAAAGAAAAATTAAGTAAACAATCACATTTATAATTGCATCAAAACGTAAAATAAAATAAAATGCCTAAGGAATAAATTTAACCAAGGAGGTAAAATACCTGTACAGTAAGAACTATAAGACATTGATGAAAGAAACTGATGAAGACACAAAAAATGGAAAACTATTCTGTGCTCATGGATTGGAAGAATTAATATTAAAGCAAACTATAAATTCAGTGCAATCCCTATCAAAATTCTAATGGTATTCTTCACAGAAATAGAACAAACAATCCTAAAATTGTATGGGACCACCAAAGGTCCTAAAAAGGCCAAGCTATCTTGAAAAAGAAAGCTGGAGGCATCACACTCCCTGATTTCAAACTATATCACAAAGCTATAGTAATCAAAACAGTTTGGTATTGGCATAAAAACATAAATCAATGGAATGGAATAGAGAGCCCAGAAGTAACCCATGCATATCCAGTTAATTACCTAGTGACAAAGGATCCAAGAATGTATAATAGTGCAAGGACAGTCTCTTCAATAAACGGTGTTCAGAAAACTGGACAGCTATGTGCAAAAAAATGACACTGGACCACTGTCTTATTTCATAAACAAAAATGACTCAAAATAGATTAAAGACTTGAATGTAAAATCTGACGCATAAAACTTCTAGAAGAAAATATAGACCGTAAACTCCTTGACATTGTTGATTGACATCATTTTTTGGATTTGACACCAAAAGCAAAGGCAACAAAAGAAATAAACAAGTAAGACTACATCAAACTATAAATCGTCTGCATGGCAAAGGAAACCATCACCAAAATGAAAAAGCAACATAACCAAACCAGAGAAAATATTTGCAAATCATATAACTGATAAGGGGTTAATATCCAAAATACATAAAGGATTATTACAGCTCAGTATCAAAAAGTTTAAAAATCCAATTTAGGAAGTGGACAGAGGATCTGAATGGATATTTTTCCAAAAAAAAAAAAAAATCAGACAGATAACCAACAGATACATGAAAAGATACCTAATACCACTAATCACCAGGGAAATGAAAATTAAAACCACAATGAAATATCACCTCACACCTGTTAGAATGACTATTATCAAGAAGACAAGAAATAACAAGTGTTGGTGAGGATGTGGAAAAAAGGGAACCCTTGTATACTCTTTTTTTTTTTTTTTGGTATATTTTTTACTGGAGTTCAATTTGCCAACATATAGCATATCACCCATTACTCATCCCATCAAGTGCCCCCCTCAGTGGCCATCACCCAGTCACCCCATCTCCCCACCCACCACCCCTTGTT
This sequence comes from Canis aureus, assembly GCF_053574225.1. Taxonomy (NCBI): domain Eukaryota; kingdom Metazoa; phylum Chordata; class Mammalia; order Carnivora; family Canidae; genus Canis; species Canis aureus. Next base: position 58,152,331 of record NC_135630.1, read on the forward strand.
TCCTAGAGTTAGGAGTCGCTCATGTTCTGCCTCCCTCTCTGAGATTTCCGACTCATTTTCTCTCCTTTCCCCTTTCACTATTTTTTATATTCCCTGAATGAATGAGACCATATAATGTTTGTGCTTCTCCGATTGACTTACTTCACTCAGCATAATACCCTCCAGTTCCATCCACGTCGAAGCAAATGGTGGGTATTTGTCGTAACCCTTGTATACTCTTGATAGGGATGTAAATTAGTGTAGCCAAGATGGAAAACAGTATGGAGGTTCCTCAAAAAATTAAAAATAGAGCCAACATATGATCCGACAATTCCACTTCTCATTAACTACCCAAAGAAAATGAAAACACTAACTTGAAAAGCTGTGTGCACCCCCATGTTCACTGCAGCATTATTTACAATAGCCAAGATTTGGAAACAACCACCGACAGATGAATGGGTAAAGAAAATGTGGTATATTATATGCAATAAAACATTGTTCAGTCATAGAAAAGGATGATCTCACCATTTCTGACAACATGGATGGACCTTGAGGGTATTATGCTAAGTGAAATAAATCAGACAAATACTGTATGATCTCACTTAGAGATCATAGACTCTAAAAAATAAAAATGTAGACTCTAGACTCTAAAAAATAAAAACAAAAACAAAAACAAAAAAACCTCCCCAAACTGTAAATAAATGAATGAGCAAAGAAAAGCCCTAGCTTACAGAGACAGAGAACAGACTGGTGGTTGCAAGACGGGAGTTGAGGGGTGAACGAAGGATGAAGGGAGTCAAAAGGCACAAACTTCCAGTTATAAAAGAAGTTTTGAGGTTATAATATACAGCTTGGTGAGTATAGTTAATAGTGTATTACATATTTGAAAGTTACTAAGAAAATAAATCTTAAAAGTTCTCCTCTCAAAAAAGAAAATCCTGTAGCTATGTATAGTGATGACTGTTAACTAGACTTATTTTGGTCTAGTTATCATTTTGCAGTATGTACAAATATCGAACCATCACATTTTATACCTGAAACAAATGCTGTGTGTCGCTTATACCTCAGCAACAAGAAAATGTCACTGTTGTAGAATGAGTTGTGTCCTCTGAAAATTCATATGTTGAAGCCCTTACCCCAATACCTCCAAATGAGACCCCTACAGGGCTATAAAGAAGGTAATTAAGTTAAGATGAGGTCCTTGGGTGGGCCCTAATTCTATCTGACTAGTGTCCTTATAGGAAGAGCGGATTAGGCCGTACAAATAGATATCAGGGCACTTGAGCATGTGTGCACACAGCACGTACACACACACACACACACACACACACACACACATGGGCTGTGCGAGGACACAGTGAGAAGGTGACCATTTGCAAGGAAAGAGGAGAGGCCCCAGAATGAAACCAGTGCTGCTGGCAGCTTGATTTTGGTCTTCGAAGCCTCCAGGACTGTGAAAAATAAATTTTTCTCTTTTAAGCCATCCAGTCTGTGCTATTCTCTTACGGCTGTCCTAGCAAAGTCACACACTCACAGAGGTTAGGGTACTCGGAGAATTCTACTTGTCACAGGGAAGGATGTATTTACTTGCAAATGCTTAAGAACAAAATGTATTTTAGAATACAATTTTTGAGGCTGTGTAGGTGATAAGCAAGCAAGACTGACTTGTTACCCTGGGCCCTTTTGAAGGAGGAAGGAAGCAATTTATTATATGGGATAAGGTATGAGGGATGAGAAAGGGAAACCTCCACTTGCAGACCTTGTGTACTGAGCACACACCCTCATGGCCCTGACAGCCGTGCAAAGAGATGGCTAAGCTCAGCCACCTCCATGGAGAATGCCGGAGCCAATAATGGTGAGTTCCAAAAATCACAAATGTATGAGTAACTCTGCAAAGGCTCTTATCATGATATTTTCTAATTATAATTTCCAACATGAAGGTTCTACATAATTTCCATGTCTGAGGTTTAGTACTTACAGAAAGCATCTCAGAAATAAGTAGAATGTTTTCTCATCCAGCCTATTCCCAAGCAGCTTAGAGTTTTGGTATCTGACATTCTCAAGTTCAAAGCTAAAACCAGATGAAGACTTTCATTGTATTAAATGACCTCAATCATCACATAATCCTGGTAGATTTTAAATACATCAGTCCCTTTTCAATTGTTTCGGGTTTTCTTTTTTTTTTTCTTCCAAATGCTAGAAGCTTAATTGTTTATAGAATTAAACTAAGGGGAACAAATTACTTAGAAATGAGACAGCGGGAAGAAAGTCTAAAGTAGAGGCCGTACATGGGTTAACCCAGGAAGCAGGATGACCTAGCAGGCAGGATTAGAGTTAACTGCTGAAGGATGTAGGCCTGAAAGACCAGTTGCCAATTTACCTCTTAAGTCCAGATTGAGGACATGTCCTCCAGACCCAGCACAAATGCCTACACATGTTGACCAGTTTCAAAGATCAAAGATTGGGGTGCTGGGTGGCTCAGTCAGTTAAGCATCTGCCTTCGGCTCAGGTCATGATCCTAGGGTCCTGGGATGCAGCTCCACATTGGGCTCCCTGCCTCAGAAGGGAGTTTTCTTCTCCCGCTCCCCCTGCTTGTGCTCTCTCTCTGTCAAATAAATATAAAATAAAATAAAATAAAATAAAATAAAATAAAATAAAATAAAATAAAATATAAAATAAAATAAAATAAAGAAAAGAAAAACAAACAGAAATCAAAGACTGAATTCAGAGTAGAGATGGAGTGTTGGAACCAGAGACATATGACTGTAAACTTCTGGAACAAAGTCTTTTACCTTAGCTGAGGCACTTCAGGATACCATAAGTGATGTGAATTGGCTGCTTATGGACACACATCCAATGCCAGAGCAACCGCACATTAGAACCGGGAAGCATCATTAGCGATTTGTGTGATACGGGGCAAGTTGTGGTTGTGGTAGGAGAGGGGAAATGATTCAGGAATGTTTGCCTGCCTGTGCAGTACCTGCCTGACTTTTCAGGAAATCTAAATTTACTAAGCGCTGACTACACACCAAGTCCTCTGATAGCGCTTTTCACAAATTATCTGATTTAATCATTGGGTGAAGCAGTGTTGTTTCTCTAGGTTGCACAGAATGATCCACCTGGAGAGCTGTAGATACAGACAAGACACCCAGGTTTATAATTGCTCCCTCTTCAATATTTTGCTCTACACAGCTTTGTCTTTCTACTGTGATCATTCAGTTTTTCAAAAAAAAAAAAAAAAAAAATACTTTCCAGGATTTTTAAGAGCACACACTCTGAATTAAATATGTTCTGACCAGTATGTCCTCCATAGATGTACATACTTAGATTCAAGCATCAATAGTTAATTCTTTCTCATTCACTTTCATATTTATGGTTGGGTTTCCATATTTCTTTGGGGGCACAAATAGCTTAGGTGAGGAAAAGCAGTAGTGGTTAACTCCCCCAACAAATGAGTATCTTCATCTGAGTGACATGACGTTTAATCTCAATATTAATGGTGAGATGGCTTAGTTTGGATTCCTCCAGTCCAAAAGCTGAGATAAGGATTCAGGTGCAAGGAATTAATTTGGGAGGTATAGGAAATATCGATAGGGGAGTGAGGAACTGATACCAGGAAAGGAAGAGGCCAGTAAAGGGTGAGGTATGAAGCTGTCTATATGGTGAGCAAACGGAGCTTAATTCCACAGGGAAATGCTGCAAAACCCACACTTCAGTCTATACGTACTGAGAAGAGGTGGAGCTGGCCTATTGATATAGCAACTCCTGAGGGTCACAGGTAAGGGCTACTCCTTGAGGGGGATGAATTCCCTGGTCACCTGGCCAGCCCCGTGCAGGTGTGGCAGCTGAGCTGAGCCCCTTTTGCATTTCTGGAAAACAGTGCCCTTAGGTACAGAGATGCAAATATTGGCACTTGGAAGTTAGCTGGGAGTTCTGAAGGTCATGGGCAGGGCAAGGACGACTTCTGCTACCAAAGGAAATTCCTTTTTTTTTTTTTTTTTTCCATGTGCTAATTTCAGAGACCTATGTTTGACTATGAGATCATAACTGTGAAAATAGTTATCAGCTGAAATTTAGGTTAAATAAAAAAGATGTTGAGTTTCTGAAGTGGATGAAGATAGGGAGAGGTATTAGGTACTTAAATTCTGGAGGAAATCCCATGGCTTTTTCAAGACGAGACTAATTCTCTATGGTTTTTGTTTGGTGGAGCTCCTCCCCGTTCTTATCACTGCTTTCTGGAGGAAGGGGTGGTGGTGGTAAAAAAAGAAAGCTGTGATAGGAGGGGGACAGGCTTTATCAAACAAAAATCATGGAAAATAACTCTCTTCTCCACAAAGCCATGGACTTCCTACAGAATGTATATACCTAATCCCTTCACAAACACAAGTCAGATAGTTGGGTCCTAAGAGTTTGTGGGGGTGGGGGAGACAAATCAATAACATTCTTGGAATTTTTTGTATGTAGGCTGTCGTAATGCCAGACACACGGTTAGGATGCCCACTGGCTAGTGGAACCAAAGCAGAAAAAGATCAAAGAAAAAATGCACGCAGAAAGGTGAAATATTGACTGTACTGCCAAAAGATAGAAAAAGGTAGCTTAGAAGAGTGGAAGTTTGCTGGACTGGATGAAGGGAGAAGCATGAAGAGAATGGAGTGGAGGACAGATACACTGCAGCATAAAAGGAAGCTCACTGTCTTGCTCATCTCTTTAGCCTCATCCCTTTCCTCTGTTACCATCTCCAGCCACTCACTCTACCTTCCTTGTTCGAAATCAAGCATGTTAATTATACCCCAGGGCCTTTGCCCTGGCTGTTCCCGTTGCATGGATCACTCTTCTAGACAGTCTCAGTGCTCAATTTCCTCACCTCCTGCAGATCTTTGCTCAAATGATATCTTCCCCAGAGACCTTCCCTGACTGCCTTATTTGACCTTGGGTCCTTCTGGCATCCCCTGTCGCGCGTCCCTAGCTTATTTCCTCCATTGCACTTAGTACCTTCTAATATAATGTAAAATAATATAATTTGAAATGAATTTATTTTTCAGCATATGTCCTCTGTTGCATGACTGAAGGCTCCAGGGATGTTTGGATGCCGTGTTCAGTGTTGTATCCTCAGCACCAAGCACGTTGCCTGACATATAGCAGGCCCTCCATAAATATTTGCTAAATGAATGTTGTAATCAGCAAGTAGCTGATTGTGAGCTTCTGGACAGTAGGGTATTCATAGTGGGAATGAAATTGGGCCTAATTAAGATTCAGCACATAAAACACAGGCAACAGATTTTAGGTCCTGAAACAAGACACACTTGGATTTGAATCATACACGGCCTAAGGCAAAACAACCAATCTCTGAGCTTGCTTCCTCTTAGTAAAATAGGTTTAATCATCCTTCCTTCATAGGTTACTATTAGGATTAATGAGATAACTAATGCACTGTCAGTAGTGGTCCGCTTCAGATTCAAAAATTGGAGGTCATTAGTATAATTAATATTCATAATGGATCTGGCTAAGAATCATTTGTTGATGTTACTATTTTGGTTCTTCCCAAACAATCCCTCTTGTTGGTTTTTGAAGTCCTCAGTTTCAGAGTTTATTGATTCTGGAAAGGCTAAGTGGTGCCAATCATTAGGAATGCTCCTCGTAGCATCCAGCCAAGGACAGTTATGTAATGAGCACCGTGATAAAGACTTCACACAAAGGATCTGAGCAGGGCCTGTCGCCTGTGTTTTCTAACGTTTACAAGGTGTGATGACGGGGAAGCTTACAATTTCAGATCAACTGTGATCTGCCTGCCTTGCAACCTCTCTGCTCCTTACCCCACACTAAGCAAGGATGGCTTTCCTTCTCAGACCTAGACGGCTGCCGAAACATGAGCCATTTGAAAGCTCAGTCTTCTTGCAAGCAATCAGGCAAGTTCCTAGTCCTCTCTGAGGTGGAAGTCATTTTCTAGAACTGCCAAAGCTTTTTTTTTTGGTCTATGGAGTAGTTGTTTTGGTTTCTAAGTCCTGCTCAACTGTAGTGAACAAATACCTGGCTTATCATCAATAACATTCTTAGGCAAATAGGTGACAATGTCAATAGGAACTTAAAGAAATGTGTTTGGAGGTTAAAAACCTTGCCTTTGGAAGCATAATGACAGTTTCACTGGTTCTGCCTTTTTAAGGCGGCCTAGGACACTGGGTGCCACTGCACTGACATTGCCCTTCGACAAAATTGGCCCTGGCAGCTAGCAGTCACATCTGAAATGTTTCGGGCAGAAGGGCTGCTCTGGAATCTCTCCCACATACCAATACATCTCTTGATCTTGAGAAAACATTTCCTGATATTCAGGAACTTTCCCATTGTTCCTTGCAATGTCCCCCAGAGGACACATGGGCTTTCCTAGACCTCTTGACGCCCACATAACCTTCCCATGGTAAGTACTGGCTGGTCAAAAGTAAGCTGCATTCACTAGGGACTGTGATTTGAACACTTGTTCCATAGACTTTTTGCTTTTCTATTAATTTGGGGGAGGGGGTTGGTGAAGAAAATGCCTGAGAATTTTGCTGCATTGAGTGGGAGTTTTGTGCACGGAGTTCTTTCCTGCTCTGTCATCGTAGCCATGGTGTCCACATAACATTGTCCCTAATGTGTTCTAGAGCTAACTGCTACTAAAAGAGTTAAAAATTGTATGTAAACCCTGAGTAATTGTGTAACCTGTGATAACTGCCTATCTCTTGTCAGCCAACCCACTCTTCTTACAGTTAAGTATTCTTGAAAACACGCTGTGATCTGTTGTAGTACCATCAGACTTGCCAGTCCTAAACAAGTCATTTTTCCGACAGTGGGCTCTTGAACGTTAACTCTGTGAGGTACCCCATGGAAAAGGTTTGCTAAGGCCTAGCGGCTTTAGAAATTCTGTATAATCTAGCCCCCTTTTGTAGACTTGTCATGTACGTTCGCGCATTGAATGACCAGAAAAGGGCCACCAAAAATCAACTTGTGTCACTTGACTTATTCTGGCATTTGCCAAGTTATTTGACCACAGCTCTCTTTTTCTTTTGTTAAATTTGGTAACGTTCTGTAGAACTAGCAAGTATTCCAGGAAATTTAGCTTGGGTAACTCTTGTCCTAAATATAATAAACATATCGGAATGTTGTTCAGAAGTTAGAGTTCTCAAAACCACAGGCTTTGTTGTTTTTTTGTTTGTTTTTGTTTTTGTTTTTGTTTTTGTTGGTAATCCCTAAATGGAATTGTGTTAAGCAGGGGTCTGCAAACCTTTTCTGGAAAGGGACAGACAGTAAATATTTTAGACTTTGTGTGGCATTTGATGTCCGTCAAAACTGCTCAGCTCTGGGGGAGTATGAAATTAGCCACAGACAACCTAAACAAATGGGTATGGCTGCATTCCAATAAAACTTTATTTATAAAAACAGCCAGCAGCCTCAGTCTGGACCAGGGGGCTGCAAACTGTTTGCAAACGCCTGTTTGCAAGTGAGGCAACCACTTCTCATTCACAATTCAATTATCTGATACCCTGAAAGTACCTATAAGATAAAAAAGACTCGTGGTGATTTTGTTCTCAGCCAAGTCTGGTCTACATGAACTTTTGGGAGAATGGAGTTCAGGGCACTCAGGTCAGAGTCTAAACTTCTTTGCGTGGTTATCACGACTAAGACGAACTGGTATCCTCAAAAGGCGTCCAGAACTTGTCTGTTCTTTGCAACTAAGGGAATGAGGATAAGCAGGATAAGGCCCTGCTGCCTTGATATTTTGCTTTAATTCTCCTCAATTGGCTAACTAGCAATTTCCTAGTGAAAAGGGAGGAGATTTACCAGCAGGACTCCAAACTTCCTTTTGGAGGTTAAGTGAAACAGGGAGGTGTTTAGGAAAGGAAATCTGCCGTAAGTGCTAGAAAGTACCAAACCTGTGGTTATTTTAAGTCAAGCCCCACTGCAGAATCAACAGCCTCCATTATGCACGAGGGACCACCCACCCAAAGGAGCATCCAAAGATAATAATCTATGAGAAAGGAGACCACAAAAATGCGGATGCTGAATTTCTGGCAGGACCTTGTTGTTCATGTTTAAAGAAGTGATTGTCCCTTAGATACCAAGGCTAGTTCACTAGCTTTATGCTGGCAACGTTTTTGTTTATTGATGCTTTATCTTTGTGTGGCTCTGTTCTTAACCTTTCCCAGTGCAAGCATTTGGATTCTCCTGCAGGCTCAAAGGAAAACTGGTAAAGGAGTGCCAGGGTAGGGGAGTGGGGGTGGGCCTTACGAACAGCCTCTAGACTAACAGCATGATGGAACTGTAGTACTGGGAGCGACCTAAGGATGCCTAATCGGACTGCAGTAGAAATATCAACTAGGCATCTTGCCCAGAATACCAAATGATCAGTGGCTGGGTAGGAGAGTCCAGATTCCTGAGTCACGCTGAAGGCTCAGGAGATGGAGTTCTCAAGGCCGCGGTCCTAGACCTTATGAAGCTGCTGTCATCTGGTACCTTGGTGGGCTTTTGCTCTCAGCCTGGATGGTGAGCTCATGTCCCAGGAGGGGAATATCATGGACAGCAGGCCACATTTGTTTCTACTCTATTGTAAATTATGCGCATACTTTAAAAATAGTTAAGGCTTAGGTACTAGGATACATGCATTCTCAAGTCCAGGGGCCTCTAGGCTAACCCTAAACTGGGAGAGAAAGCCTGGCTGTGCCTGAAAAACTAAGGATCTATAACCTCCAGCGTGAGTTGAGATACACACTAGGGACATGGAAATGCAGAGGTTTGTATTTGTCTCCTACTTGGATCACAGAGATTAATGTTTGGGTTTTCTGCAGGCAGAGGCCAAGAGGAAATTTTTCACAAAAGACTTTATCAAACTTGGACGCCAGACAGTGTTAACTCAAGGTTCAGATTTAGGGAAAATGGCTTTCTTCCATGTGACCTTCGGCATTATGAAAAGTTCAAGGGAAGCCAGTGCAGCTTGGCACACTGATAGATGTTTGGGCGTCGGTAGCCCGAGATGGCATGCGGGCAGGAAAGCTGTTATTCAGAGATGTTGGCATGTTTAAAGTGTCCAGTCAAGTAAGTTTAAGGCAGCAAGTATCCACAGTGTGTGGATTTGTCCTGGTGACCTTGTGAGAGATACAGTGGGGACCTAAGCATGAGGAGCTTGGCGGGGAGGACTCTAACATAAGCCCCCAGCTTTGCACATAGCGGTAGTGAGCCGGTAATACTGGGACATTACTATCAGTGGGTCCCCATTTTTTACCATAGGCTATGGAAATCTGGGAGAGTTTTGGTTAAACTTGGCAGTTATTAGGATTTAAATTCCCCATAGAAATTTTAAAACACTTTTCCCAAGTAAAACAGAAACTTTAACTTTCTGCAAATCATGATTCATATGCTGTTGTTAAGCAACCACCAAAAAAACCCACTAAACTAAAACTTGCGTATCTTCATGAGCTCCGTCTCAGGGAGGTATGTTTTGTCTGGTCTCATATGTTTGTTCAGGATAGCAAATATCCCGTGGTTAATATTCCTCTCTTTACTTACATTTTAAGTCCTTTTTTCCTCCCCCCAAAAAGATATTGTTCTATGAGCAACACTGTCTGTATATGAAGCTTAGAGCCCTGCAAATATAGTAAAATGTAGAGAAATATAGTCTTGCTCAACCAGTGCAAGGACATTAAGCTCCTCAACTCCGGTGCTTCAGAACAAACACTCGGAGTACTGTACACAAATAAATGATATTGGATATTTCCATTTTAGCTCAAATGGCAAAGTCTTTCTGTAAGGCTAAACCTTGAAATGGATCTTCTGTTGGGTGTTCAAGATAATTTCTTTTCAAAGTGAATAATCATACTTTGCCCCGGGGGTGGATCTCTACCCCCACTAGACATTTTGCATACTTCTTCTTTCCTCCTCTAGCTCAGTCCCCCGTGTACTTGGAATGGCTCATCCTCCAACTCTTCATGACACCCCCTGATCCACTTAAAGGTTATAATGGCCTTTTTTGGCATTTTTCTCCCAGACGAAGACTCTTGCCAACTAAATCTGTCTTTCCATGTTTATATCTACAGTTCATGCTTATTAGTGTCCATATCTGCCCTCAACGACACACCAAGCTCCTGGAGCTGCGTGCGATCGGAAGGCTGACCGTGTCTGTCGTGTGACACGCCCGGGAAATCCAGCTCTGTGCTAGGCTTCCAGCCCTTCGCATTTGAGATCAGTTTTCAAAGGTGGAGGCATGGGTGTGCCAGCAACGCTGCCACAGTTCTCATGCTCATAGAAACCTGGACTTGCCTGGGCCATAAACCCCAACAGTAATGCAAATGCCACACATTCCAAGGCCTGTCATCTTCCCTTGGCTTAGAGTCATGCAATTGCCAGCCAAGACTGGCTTCAACCATCCACTCCAGTCAAAGGAGTCTTACTCAGTGACCTTTGAACAGACCCAGGCTTCTCTGCCTCCCTGCTCTTGGTCGTATTGTCCCTAGCTGAAATGTCCTCCCAAACTTGCGCATCCCTACCCACCCTCCGTCCTCCCTCCAAGTGCTGATTCCTCTTCTACTTCCTTTGGAAGTCCTTTCCCCCCCATGCCACCCCCACGGGTCTCACCTTCCTGGCCCCTTGGTGCGCTCGCTGTCTGCGGCACGTGAGGGTCTCTTAAGTGCCCATTTTGTTGATTTCTTGTTTATTTTCCATGCTTGCACTTCAAGTGGCTTTTCTAGTGATCATGGTTTATTTTCACAGCTAGGTTGTAAAAGAAAGTTGGTTTACGTGCTGCTCTTCTGGGCTTGGGAAGCGCCTTGAGATCTCGTCCTCCTGACAGGGCGCTCAGAGAGGATGGGCAGTAAGTGCAACATGAACGGAGGCCACCGCGCTTCCCACCACCGGCTGGAGGAGAGGGACTCCGGGTGATCCTTCTGTCAAAGTTTAATTTCTAGAATTAACTGCTACTTTAATACCATGTGAGGCAAGTGGAACAAAGTCATTTGGTCGTAATCCATAATCCATTAATTCTTTCAGGATACAGTGTGCCAAGTCTTGTGTCATTCCTGAATGGCAGAGTTTTGATGACAGGCCCTCGCAGATCTGGCTTTCCCGTTCTCGCTTCTCTGAATCATGGGCCAGCTGCTCCACTTTGTAAAACCTCAGCTCCCTCCTTCTCTTTCCTCTGTGTGTGTGTGTGTGCGTGTGCGTGCATTCATTAAGAAATGTAAATAATATATAAAGCACAGGTTTTTAAATAACCATCTAGCAAGCGGTAAACATTTCTTGAATCCATTCTCTCTACCAGCCTTTATGGAAATACAGAAACGAACATTTTAAAATCTGCGAATTCAAGGAAATTCCTCTTGGCTGGTGAGAATTTTTCATCTTTGCCTTCTTGTTCCGTATACTGATGTGCACTTGTCAGCGTTTTATTGTAATCCACGTGAATGAATGCTACCCCACAATGCCATTCTTTTTTAACTTCCTGGAAAGAAGCATAATTCACGGATAACTATTATTATTAACCTGTGTGTTTTAAAAATACTTCGGCCTGGTGGGAATAGAAATGTGTATTCCCTGCTTGTCAGTATCAACAGAAGCAACCAGGGCCTAATGGTTGTATTTTTCAGAGGACATTCAGCAGAAACGTACACATTCTCCAAAAGCCACGTACTAGAATGTTCGTGGCAGTTTTATTTATCATACTCTCAACTGGAAATTACTCAAAGGCCCATTGGGAGTAGAATAGATAAATAAATTGTGGCCTATTTACACAATAGACTGTTACGAAGTGCTGAGGATGAGGAAACGAGACAGGCAGCCCGGATGAATCCCACAATCATAATGTTGATCGCGGGGGGCAGGCGCCAAGGAGCACGCGCCCTGTCACTCCATTCATACGAAACACAAAGAAAGGTGATTTCGGCCACACGTAAGAGGTCATCACCGCAGTGGGAAAGCAGGTAGCGGCGGGCAGGAGCACAGGAAGAGCCTCGGAGCTCCGCGGTGCCCGCACTGTTCTGCTTCTTGGTTTGGTGCTGGTAACACGGGCGTGCTCCCCCCAGTTGTGCAAACCCACCGAGCACGGAACTTCTGCTTATGGGCATTTTCCCGTATGTGTATTATATTTGAACAAAACTTTTGAAATCTTCGAGTATGTCGGGATTACCATTTATTTGGAAAACATTCAGCACTCCCTGGCAGGCCGCGTCGCCCTCCCTCTCCTGCTGTCCTACCCAAGTCGGCATCGCAGTCGCAGAAGCACCTCCCCGGCCTACATTTCCTTGTCTCCTCCCAGGAGGAAAGGGCCAACAGTCTCCCCCTGACTGCCCCAGGGGATTACTTTGGACACACTCCGTGGCTTCTATTAGTGTCTGTTTCAGGATTGCCTACTTTGTGCTTCTATTCTTTTTGTCCTCTTCTCCATTTGCCTATTTTTTTTTAAAAAAGAATAGTATCTCTTCTTCAATTCCATTTTTTTTTCTTTTTATCTTTCTTGTCAAATTGCCCTTTTTCCTTTGTTTTACTTGGGCTTTTCCTTTCTTTAGATTATCATCTTTCCATTCTCAGCCATTTCTCTGGTGATCAGAAGAGTCCCACGGCAGTGCCTCGTGAACGGCACCGCCAGGTGCTGGACGTGGTCCATCCAGCAGCTGAAGACTCTTGGCGGAGGGCGCGTGTTACCTCCTCGTTAGCAGTGTACGTGAAGGGCTGCCTCTGCATTCCTGTGCCTGGGCTTCTCTTTACCACACCTGTAGCCATTAGGTTTGGTGTGATCCACATTGCAATCTTTTTTTTTTTTTCCCCCACATTGCAATCTTGCTTAGATTTGTATTCATGGCCAGCATAGGGTAGCCCAACGCGCAAAGCCTCCTTCTTCCTGGGTAAGGGACCCAGGCAGATGGGTCTTTCTAGTAGCCCCTGCATCAGTCTTATCCATCAATTATTGTCCCGGATCACATCCCAGATCTGTCTTGTTTTAGTCAGTTAATTTAAAATAAGGCAGTGTGTCCGCAATCAATCTAGTTATTATACCTCAAGACACAGTTATAGTTCCACTTAGCTGAATATGAATAAAAAATCTTTTGCCATAATTATAGTTGAGAGATTATAACCTTTTGAATAAAGTAAGAATCTATGAACCCACAGAGATTTTATATTCATATAAAATATATCTCCCACACATACACACATAAGTACATATATTAATAAGAAGAGAAATTTCTTCCTTATAATACAATGCCAATTAGTAAATGTAAAAGGAATAATGGAGGTAGAAAAATCAGTATTTCACACATGCTGTAGTACTAACTGATTTGAGCCAGAGTTCATCGATGGATACTGAAACCAGTGAGTCAGACTTTGATGGAAATAGCATTAATGTAATCTCAAAGTAGCTCCCTACAGAATACATATTGATGGGAGAAGAAAAATCATTTTATTTTGGAAAAAAACTGGCAGATACTAGTTTAACCAAGTGATCAAAAACTCACATCCCCAGTAATACGACAAACCCAACTTGTGTGCCTTCTGAAGTGACCTGTTGAGGACAGATATCATCATTAATCACGTTCCTGCCCAAAATGCACGAATTAAATCTAATTAAGTGATAAGCATTTGCTAAGCCCTAACTGAGAAGAACTGTTGTTCTATGTTGTTGTTCTAAAATGGTGGTGTCATAAAAGGAAAAGAAAGGTTGAGGTACTTCTGGCAGGAATTTGGCTTTTATACCAGGCATCCTCCAAAAAGCATGGGGGGGGGGGGGTTGGTGGTGAAAATCTGTTATGGAGGCAGCACTTACCATCCAGAACCCAGGGGTGGTGGTGACCCTGACAGGGCTCTCACCACATAGTCCCTGGGCCAGATGTACGTCCTCACACACCCAGTCTCCCTTGCTTTCTTCTTATTCCCAAACATGGATCTCTAGACTGTCAGCTGACTCTGTGAGCTACTTTCTTTCCCAGTAAATCCGTTTTTGGCCTCAGTTCCTGAGTTCCGTGCACAGTATTTGCTTGACAAGCCCCATAGATACCAATGAGGGATCTGATGTTCACAGGGATCAATACCCAACATTCTACATCAGGTAACTGCCTAACCCAGACTTTAAATTCCATTTCATTGGCTTCAAACCAGTTATTTTATTTCATACCACAAAGTCATTTTAAAAACGTGTTTTTAGGGACACCTGGGTGGCTCAGCGGTCGCGCGTCTGCCTTTGGCCCAGGGCGTGACCCGGGTCCCGGGATCGAGTCCCACATCGGGCTCCCTGCATGGAGCCTGCTTCTCCCTCTGCCTGTGTCTCTGCCTCTCTCATGAATAAATAAATAACGTATTTTTCTGTAAAGTTTTTATTTTATTAATATTGTATAATCTGTGAGCTACACATCAATATGCTGAGTGGAAGACAAGCATTATCAGTGTTCTACAGCCAAAATCCAATCACCAGTTACCTCTTTGTTACCTCCAAGTACACTGAACTGACTGCCTCGTGGACATATGTCATTGTGATTTCTTTTACACTTAAAGAAAATAATAGTTCTCCTCGCTTTTCTTCCAGATGACCTTGGAGTATGTTGAGTGCTATTCTGTAGCTGCAAACCCTTCTACAAGAAGATAAAGATGTTTCATGGTGGGAATTCTCTGTTTGGCAGGGCTACCTTGATAGTTTGACACTAACTTTTGTGAGGATGAGTTTTTCCCCAATGCAGAAAGTAAATCATTAGCATCAGAATATGTTTGATCCAAGGAACTGTGCTGTGTGTGTTTTTCTTTTTGTGTGAGAGTTTGTGGAGGTGTTTCTGGCCCAAACGTATTTGACATTCTGATAACCCGCAGGATTGGAAAGGCTGCTTCTCAAAGAAAAGCATCGTGGAACCGTGAAGAATGCCTTATTCAGGTCTTAAGTGGGGCCATCTGTGTGTCTCTTAAACCGTGGGCGCCTGAAAAGCTTTGTCCCTGAGAGAAAACAAGGCTTCCCACACGCTGCCTAACAGCAGCGATGTCGTGTGCGGTGTTTTCCCTTGTGCCCACCGATGGGGACCTTTGAGAGACGGGCTTACAGAAGAGGCAAGTTTCATCAAATTGCTGAAAATCTGGAAATAAGGATGTACTGAGTGTGAAGAAAGCAAAATCCCAGCTGTCAAAGCAAGATCTCCAAATTAAAGTGGACAGGCCCCTTCTTCGTTTGCATATAAATGGGTCAAAATGATGGCCAAGAGGCAGAAAGAGTACCTACGTGGCCACTGATGAGAATTTCTTTTCATGTGTATCTATCTTGTCTTCCTTATTCCTTTCAAATAAGGTGAGGGTCAGAGGGGACCGTGGAAAAGCGGAATGTCATTCTAGGAACTGCCTGAAATCTTTCAGGGATGCTTCTACATAACAGCATGACTCAAAATAGTTTTCATTTGGAATTTAAGACTTTTTAATAATAAATATATATTTAAACCAATCATGTAGTACCACCAAATCTCCCGAAAGAATATACTTAAATTTTATTTTAGAATGACATAGGTTAGGGGGATCCCTGGGTGGCTCAGCGGTAGAATGACATAGGTTAGAAATGAATAAAATTTAAGTATAATTGATCCTCCTTTTTTACTTCTGCCTTAAAAATGCCAAGTTCTGGGATCCCTGGGTGGCTCAGTGGTTTAGCTCCTGCCTTCAGCCCAAGGCGTGATCCTGAAGTCCCGGGATCAAGTCCTGCCTCGGGCTCCCTGCATGGAGCCTGCTTCTCCCTCTGCCTGTGTCTCTGCCTCTCTGTCTCTCTGTGTCTCTCAGGAATAAATAAATAAAATCTTAAAAAAAAAAAAAAAACAAGTTCTTACTAGAATAGTTTAGCTTCCCCTAAAATCTAAAGATGAACAAGTCATATAGGATGTTTATTGTGCTAATTCCAATTTGTTAATTTGAAAATGCATGGGTGTTCCCAGAACATGAGCAATCCTAACAATTTTCCGGAACGTAAGTTCAGTAAGCACAATCTAACCACCCTAGATGAGAAAAGCGAGTCGCTTCCAACTCTTTACAATAAGACCCTCGGTAGAATTTACTTTACAGAATTATAAATTCTAGTTTTGTTATTAAGACATAATAAATTGTCTCTTTTTTGTCTGTGTTTTAGAAACATTTAGCACGATTCTTCCTTGTTTAATCCCCAGAGCTTCCAGTATCTCTGTTGGCACACTGGGGTGGAGCCCCTTGGCGAGGCCCGCTCTCAAAGAGTTGGCCTGCCTTCCCAATTAGAGCGCTGCGCCTCCCCAGGCACATGGTGTCTGTATTGTTCCTGTCTTCTGAAGCATCTCACCGTGTTTAGAGTGGTACCTAGCACCCAGCAGGTGCTCCATGTTGCCAATGACCGGCATTTGCACACTTCCACGCTGACGGTCAAAATGGAGAGTTGTCACACTGTCTCTTTCTGCTTGGCCTTCCTCCTCAGTCTAGATATTTGTGGGACCCAGCCAACCCTGAAGTTCCACTCCGTACGTCTCTATCAGTAGATTCCCTAGATTACGTTCACAAGCTTTGTCATTTGGGCAAATCACCAAGCATTGCTCTAGATCTCAGTTTTCTTGTCTATAAAACAAGAGATGTGAACGCGATCATTTCTTAGCATTCCCTAGATTACAATTTCACGATCTCCAAGGGCAGACCAGTTGGCTCCCTTAACCTGGATGTCCCTCTGGCATATTTAATTCAACAAGGCCAAAACGTTCTCCCTCCAACATCTTCTTCTTGTTCTAATTTCCTTTGATGGAATTGAAAGCTTTTTTCTTCTTGAACCCTCCTTCTCCTGTATGTTCATATCCAATCAGAAGCGTGGCCCCTTGCTTCCAGCTGCCCTGCCTCGCCACTTATACCCACTTCCTTCCCATTAACAACAAGATTGTCTGACTTGAGACATCATGATTTCTCTCAATGGACTATGCATTTTCCTGTCTGTCATTTCTTTCCTACTGAAAATGGCTGTATGCATTGCCACTGGACCACGTCTCCAACTGATTACGGGGTTGCCTTTTGTGGACTTCTATTACCTACCCGGTTAAGTTGAAGAATATTTGTATGCTCTGTCCTTTGTTGCTTACTCTTCTCACTATGTTTCCTATGCTCTAGCCAAATAATACTCCATACTGTTCCAGAGCAGCATTTTCATATTCCAGGACTTTATCTGTACCACTTACTCCAACTCCAGGTGAAGCTTTCGGTTATCTCTGCCTCTTAAATTTTGTCTGTCCTAGAGGTATATCTCAATTGCCTTTTTTTCTATAAAAATTTCCTGGTCTTTCAGATCAGATGTGATTGTGATTTCCTTTGAATTGCTACAGTATTTTTCATACTTCTATTATTATCTTCATTATGGGAATTTGTCTACTTATCTCTTAGAAGCTTATAAATAATAAGACCCTAAGTCTTATTATTGTGCCATATTCATCCTATTCTTTGAGAATTCTTTCTTAGTATCATGTTCATAGAAATTCAAGAAGGATTTGTTGAAGGAAATTGAATTTAGGTTTAAATGTTTGTGTGAATGATTATTTGGTTGCAAATAATAGATACCCACTTAAAATGGCTCATGTAGAGAAGAACTTTCTGAATAGGAATATATCATAGACTCCATGGGTAGACATATTTCTCTGTTTCCAATGTTGTATGTTTCATTATTTTCTTTCTTTTTCTCTTTTCAGACTATCAATTTCTCTAAACCCAGGATAATATAATCTGAATGATGGCATCCTTGTTCAAACCTCCAGCTAGAGTTTCTGAGTTCCAAAACAAATTCGCATAAAGAAATTTGATTAGCCCCTCAGCTTTGGTGTCTAGCCCTGGCCCAATAAATTTCAAACAGGAGATATAGTCTTATTTAGCCAGCTGTCCTCTCAGTAAGGGCATTTGAAGCAAACCCTGAGAAGGGGACAGGGGCAGGGCAGTGGATCAACGTTAGCTATCAGAGAAAGGGGACATGGGCTGGCATATAGCCTAGGAAGAGCCAGTCCAGTGGTGAGTAATCTAAATTTTGACCATGCATATCTACAGGCTTTCAGAATTTTCCTAAACTTCATATTGTCCTGCAAAGAGACTACAACCTCCGCCTTCCATATGACTTACTGGGCCTTTCTATCTTACTCTGCACAGTACACTGTATCCTTGTCCTAGTTATTTGCTTATAGGAGAGGTAAGTCTCCAAAAGACTCAACGTGGCTATTTGTACTTGTTTGAAAGAAGAGGCACCAATCTGGATTGTAAGAGATTATGACTGAGATCGAAAACAACTTTGTGGTCCCAATCTCTTATTGGAAGCAGTCTGAAAAAGCTGCATAGCTCCCCCAAAAAGGCGCATTTCCAATGCGGCCTTCACATGTGTCCAAGAGTCATCGTGAGAAATAAAAGGGAGCCAAGATCCCAGAGAGCAGATCTAGGGCTTAATTGAGGAGCATTCTCTATGCCCAGGAACATGGTGCTTGCAAAGTGTGACTAGCAAAATGTCAGAATTGCTTATAGTACAGTGACTGCTGTGTTCTTCTTATTTTCCCATTTCCTAGGTGAGACTCTTTATTGTAGTTATTTTGTCCTTTATTCAACCATTGTGTGTGTGTGACAAGGGAGGCAAATAGCTTGTTTAACTTTGTAATCTCTGGATTGAAGGACCCTCCATCTGGCCCTGATATAGATGATGCTCTAAGGTTTTGGACATTGAACCTTTGTTATGACTGGATTGGAGAGGATTTAGGAGTGTCTTTCTTGAAGAAGGGGGAGTGTGTTTTATTTAAGGAATGGACAGAAACAAAAATTTGTGACTAGATGGAATGAGCAAGTCATCTAGGAAGCACTATTGTTTCTAATTATTTGCTGCCATTCCATATCAGAAGATCACGTCTCCCCATGTTTGGCTCCTAGGGTTGGCCGTGTGTCAATCGCAAGAGAGTGGGATCAACATAATCCACTGCTGCAGAGGAGCTTTAGATGGTATCTCGTAGGTCCGCCGCTGCTCTTCTTTTCTCTGGAAATCCTGGATAGGAGCTGCTTCTTCAGTTTGGGTCCCGAAATGAAGGTATCAGGAACACAGCCATTGTCAATCGGTGTAGGACAAGTAGTATGAGTAGGAAATAAACATCAGTTGCTGCAAACCATTGAGATTTGGGAATTTTTCCTATCTCAGTGTAAAAGTCGACGGCGCCACCTGGTTTATGAAGTAGCTTATAAAATAGTTTATAAAGGTGATATCTCTTCTCAATTTGCCACTTAAAGGAGTAAGAGATGAAGCAATAAAGTCACTGGGCAGTTTTAGATTTACTTTATCCTTTCCTCTTCCTTCTTTGTTACTCCCTCACTCCCTCCCTCTTACCTTCCCTTCCTTTTTTCCAAGCGCTTTACCATTAAAAAACACCTCATTAAGAGGAGCGATATGTAAATATCTAACAGCTGACCTGGAGGGCAGCAGGGCGGTGAGGCCTGAACATGTGTCCCTTGGTCCTCATGGGCCTCTCCCTGCACCTGATATGCTTGAGGTACACCTTTTAAGTCCCTTCAGGGTAGAATGTAAAGGAAGTTTAAGGTCCAAGGAAGGAAAGTAATACACACACATCCTCACAACTTTTTTGTTTGTGTGTGTGTGTGCCAGCCGGGAAGCCATGAAGTGCAGTAGACTTTGGAATAAAACAGACATGGGTTTGCATCGCTGCTACCTATTAAATGTGACCTTGGGTTGCCTCCTCCACATATCTAGGTCTCTGTTCCTTCATCTGTCAAATGAGGACACCGAACCTGCCTCCTACAGCTGTCGTGACGGTTCAGCGCAACAGTGTGTTTGCCTGAAAAAGTATTCTTATTTCTTGCTCCTTGTTCTTGCTCTTGTTCTCTTTTCAACACACAATGCTTCCCCAGAATCTTGGAAATTTAATCAGAAAAATAATTTTCAGGTCACTTTATTTCACAAAGGTGGGCACTGGCTTGTCCACGGTCACACTGCTCGAACCAGAACCCGGGTCTCCTGTTCTCTTGAGGTGTCAAAATGCTAGTGGGTATGTCTGAGGCTCTGAAGGTCTCTGGGGTTTGATCTGCAGGAAGCCCCATTGTAGTCACTACAAGTTCCTCCTCCTGGTGGAGTGAGCATCTGGTAGGTTTCATTTTTCTTCATTCCTCTGACATTCCGGGGCTGAACCGTTTCCACTTAGCTCAGCAGAACCCAGCAAAGCATGTCAGAAACTAAGAAAACCATACTTTGGGGTTCAATCTGTAATTGATTTTGAAGTAACCATAAAATGCTAGGGTGAAAGAGCCAGTTCCCTGTTTCCCTGAAGACTTTTCCTGCCCAAGTGACGGACGGTTGGTGCTATGCCATGAGGGGACAGAGAAGAGCCACCGCATCTTTTCTCCGGGTTACCTCCAGAAAAAGGATGAGCCTTTAACATCAAAGACTCCCTCGCGAGCAGCAACAGGGCCTGGGAAAGAAACCTGCTGAGCTACGCGGCTCTGCTTGTCAGCTTTATGAAGAGGGCGCATGGCTTACGGGGCCGGGGCCGGGCCCAGGTGTGTCTCTGAGCTGCGAGACTTCGCAGTCATGTAACAGCAGGATTGGACTCCCAAGGCAGAAAGCGGCAGCAGCTGGGTGTGACCAATTAGGCATCGCTTTGGCATTTCCCGACTTGCCATGTTCGCAAAGCCCTTTGAGGCTGAGAACTTTGCTCAGGATAAAGCCACTTAAATCAGAAATTTGAGAGAGGATGCGGCCTCTGCCTACTGGATGGTGGGGTGTTCGCTCTCCAGAACTTAGCGCAAAGCCCAGAAGCCTAGGGAAGCCCTGGGCTACGTGCTGCCTTGCAGACCTTCCACGGCCACGTTTGTCTGCTGAAGTACCGAAGACGTCTGGGCCTTTCCTCTGGTTTTGCATCAGCCGCGCTAGTACCGGGACGGGGAGAGCTGGCCCGGCAATGCAGGCCCCGCCGGCTCCTCCGTCCGTTGGGAAGCGGGCTGGAGCCCTGATAGCTGCTGGGGATCTCCTGGAACCGGAGCCCCTCAGTGGCACCCCGGGCTGGGGTGACGTGCCTGCACCTCTGGCTCCCGGAGCAGACAGACGACGCCGGGCCTGGGGACGAGAGGACGCAGGCGGTACAGGGTGCGCTGCCCAGGCTCGCACAGGTCGTCAAGTGGATGAGGAGAGAGGCCTGATGTTCCTCTTTTCTGGGGCCGCGTTGGCATCTCCAGGGGTGAGGGTTTCCCTCGGGCTATCTGTCATCTTATCGGTGACCTTCATGGGTGAGGAAACGTCATTTGGATTCCGGGCTGTGGCGGAGAGATGGGAATGGGCAGCCTGATGGGAAGCGAGGATCGCCTAGTTCCGCGTTACAAGCAGGGATCGCTGCTTCTAGAGAAAGCCCACCAGGAATTCTGGAAGAGTTCCAATACTCTTGTTTAACTTCACTATGGAACTTACCTCAAGAGGCCTTTGTCTCCTCTCTGGAAAATATGAGAAAATACTCATGCCTCATCACTGGTTCTCTCTGATAGGCCGAAGGGGTTTAATAATTACTAGTTCCCTTCACACTCTGCAGAGTGGACATGATCACGGGAGGCTCCGCCGAACAGATTTTGCAAGGTTCCCTGTAACAATGTATTTTTAGATCGCCTTTGCTCTTTTTATTGTCTTGGCCCTTTTCAACTCCAGCATTATTTTGCAATGTAATATGCTGTGGACGTGTCCCTTCATGTCGCACCATTTGCCTTCAGGATGCAGCGCAGTTCCACTGTCCACCGGCTCTTGTCGCGGTGCAGGAAGACCCACAGGGCAGAGAAGCGGGTGCTCTGGGGGCTTTACCTGGGGGCCCGTTGGTGCTGGGTCTAACGTGCCGAGATGTGGGGCCCAGGCCCCGGGGGGTTAGTGTGCTAGACAACGTGGTGGGAGGTAGTGGGGACCGTGGCCCACGGGCTATTGTCCCTAGGCTAGAGCTTCACTGAAACTGAGTTTCTCAGTGTAGGGATTGCAGAACACCAACCGAATCCCATATATTCATTTTTTTTAATGTAATTTCCATGGACATGGTAAATTAGAGTATTGTTTAGGGAATGAATCCCAGGAATCTGACTTTTCTTTTTTAACAACTAATATGATTCTTGTGAATAACACTAAGAGGATGTACATCCTACTGACATAAGAAGTGAGGATCCATTTGTTAATTTCCTAAATTACCATATTATCTGCCTTTGGCTAAAAAAAAAAAAAAGTGTAGTGCTGGACTCGCCAAGTAAAGTGAGATTACACCAGAGAAGGAACAAGGGTTCGCCTGGTAAGCATGGTACATTTTCCTGGCATTTCAATTTTTTTTTCAAGGATTTTGGAGAAAAGTAAAGGACTCTACAATAGTATTTTATGTTTTATAAAATGAATAAATGCATCATGGAGCAGAATGTGTGATTTACAGGGCTTAAATAAAAATGGCTTCAAAGAAATATCAAGCTTGTGACGAGCCTTTTTAGACTTCTCCCCAGAACTCTATCCTGGGGTAGCCGCTCACCTTCCTCCCTTAGGGACACTTTGCAGATTGAGAGGCAGGCCCACTCTTCGAGGACGTTTGGATGATGGCATCAGAGGTAACAGTAACTGATCTTTTGAAGCACACAGTAAGACTCCTATCACTGAAAACACTCGATTTTCCATATTCCTCATTTACTAGAAAAGCAAATATCAGGTACCCAAACCAATAGAAGATGTTTAAAGTTCAACTTTTAGTGTGTGCCTGGGAGACCGCGGGATCCAACGCAGCATCATCTGTCTCCTCCACCTGCGACATTTCCCACAGGTAGCAGAGGCTCCTGCAGGTGCCTCTGGGGCTGGGCACGGTCCTCCTTCAAACTCTCTCTCTTCCGCTGGCAGTCCTTCACCAAGCTTTGGGGAGATCTCGTAAGTAATCTTAAGTGGACCCCTCCATTTTAAAGATCTCATTTTGTTCTATTTTATTTTTAAGATTATATTTACACAGAAAGAGAGCGACAAGAGCAGAGAGAGCGGCAGGTGGAGGGAGGGGGAGAAGCAGGCTCCATTCAGGGAGCCCCAGGATCATGCCCCGAGCCCAGGTGCCCCCGAAGAGATCATTTTAGATGTAAATCTGATGTCTCTCCACTGTCCTCCTGCGTGTGCTGCTGCCCTGTCCCCACCTGGACAGGCTGGGTCCCCAGGGGTGTCCACAGGCCCCCGCTGTCTCGCTGGGCTCAAGCATCTGCAGAGCATCCGGGACCGAGTCCTGTCATGGTTTGTTCCCACTGCGTGGGCTCCCCCCCACCCCCCCACCCCCAGGCATCTTTCTCATCAATCCACCCCAAATGCCTAAGCAACACCTATTTTGCTGCAAATTTCCTGAAGACATTATTACATAGATTTCACTTTTTTATTATTAACAGTGAGCCCAGAGACTGGCATTTAAGAGATGCCCCAAAATACCGACTTAATAAATAATTGAAATGTGCTGATTATTTCAAGCCTGCACATATGAGATTTTATGTTGTTAAAATATAAGGCCGACGTGTCTTTTGGAAACAGACTGACTTAGGTTTTAACTGTACGTGTCTGGACACTAGCTTTGTGATTTGAGGGACCTAATTAACCTATCTGAATCTGCTTCCTCATCTGTAAGATCTTTAAAAATAAGACATACTTCACACACTTTA